>NC_066624.1:86273485-86466376 GCF_025201925.1 Gopherus flavomarginatus
TTCAACAGCTTCTACGAAATGGAACCAAACACTTCTATTGCTACAAAAAAAAATGAAAAAACAGAAGGGAAAATTTGATTTTGAAAACTATACTTTGTGCCTCATCCTGACAAATGTTGAACTCCTATGACTTTAGCTGTAGTCCACATTAGGTATGAGGCTCAAAATCACTCAGGATTACGTCCTATAGTCTACATACATTTTCAAGAGTGAAAAGTGATTTTGGGTCACCTTAGAAGACTCTGATTATTTCCAGAAAGTGCTGAGCACCTGCTCTCTGAAAAACAGTCCCCTTTAAGATGTATCATAGAATCACAGAATATCAGGGTTGGAAGGGACCTCAGGAGGTCATCTAGTCCAACCCCCTGCTCAAAGCAGGACCAATTCCCAACTAAATCATCCCAGCCAGGGCTTTGTCAAGCCTGACCTTAAAAACCTCTAAGCAAGGAGATTACACCACCTCCCTAGGTAACCCATTCCAGTACTTCACCACCCTCCTAGTGAAAGAATTTTTCCTAATATCCAACCTAAACCTCCCCCAATGCAACTTGAGATCATTGCTCCTTGTTCTGTCATCTGCTACCACTGAGAACAGTCTAGATCCATCCTCTTTGGAACCCCCTTTCACGTAGTTGAAAGCGGCTATCAAATCCCCCCTCATTCTTCTCTTCTGCAGACTAAACAATCCCAGTTCCCTCAGCCTCTCCTCATAAGTCATGTGTTCCAGCCACCTAATCATTTTTGCTGCCCTCCGCTGGACTCTTTCCAATTTTTCCACATCTTTCTTGTAGTGTGGGGCCCAAAACTGGACACAGTACTCCAGATGAGGCCTCATCAATGCCAAATAGAGGGGAATGATCACGTCCCTCGATCTGCTGGGAATGCCTCTACTTATACAGCCCAAAATGCCATTAGCTTTTTTGACAACAAGGGCGCACTGTTGACTCATATCCAGCTTCTCATCCACTGTAACCCCAGGTCCTTTTCTGAAGAACTGCTGCCTAGCTACTTGGTCCCTAGTCTGTAGCAGTGCACAGGATTCTTCCGTCTTAAGTGCAGGACTCTGCACTTGTCCTTGTTGAACCTCATCAGGTTTCTTTTGGCCCAATTCTCTAATTTGTCTTGGTCTCTCTGTATCCTGTCCCTACCCTCCAGTGTATCTACCACTCCTCCCAGTTCAGTGTCATCTGCAAACTTGCAGTCCACACCAGGGGGGAGAGATAGCTCAGTGGTTTGAGGATTGGCCTGCTAAACCTAGGGTTGTGAGCTCAATCCTTGAGGGGGCCATGTAGGGATCTTGGGCAACAATCTGTCTGGGGATTGGTCCTGCTTTGAGCAGGGGGTAGGACTAGATGACCTCTTGAGGTCCCTTCTGACTCTGATATTCTATCCTCTAGATCATTAATGAAGATACTGAACAAAACTGGCCCCAGGACCAACTCTTGGGGCACTCTGCTTGATACCAGCTGCCAACTAGACATGAAGCCATTCATCACTACCTGTTGAGCCCAACAATCTAGCCAGTTTACAGTCCATTCATCCAGCCCATACTTCTTTAACTTGCTGGCACGAATACTGTGGAAGACTGTATCAAAAGCTTTGCTAAAGTCAAGGAATAACACATCCACTGCTTTCCCCTCATCCACAGCCCCCATTATTTCTTCATAAAAGGCAATTAGGTTAGTCGGGCATGACTTGCCCTTAGTGAACCCATGCTGACTGCTCCTGATCACTTTCCTCTCCTCTAAGTGCCTCAAGTTGAGTGCACATACACCCCAAGAAACACTGCCTTTGTCAGGAATGGAAATTCAGCTTGCAGATGGGTTGCTTCAATGGATTCAGGGAATCCAGGAAAATAAGTATTGCATATAACTCATGCATGACCTAAGGATAGGCTATCTGTAAAACTGGTAAATCATTAGAAGTACATTAGACATTATAGTTTGTAAGACAAAGATTGAGTCCAAGTCTCCTGTAAGCCCAATGAAAAACTGCCACATGAGTGTATTGTGGGTGGATCCTCATATATCGCTATGGATCAACCCTTTGCTAGGAAGAAGGTAGAACTGGAGCAAAACCACTCTTGGAACAGCATTGATTTCTACTCTTTTGTCTTCATCCCATATATGGAAAGGTGAATGGGATGAAAAGACAGTGGGAGAGCCAATGGCAAAGATAGTGGGGGAGCCAATGGCAGAATGGATCATCAGCAAGCCAAACCTTACAGCCAGGATGGAAATAGTAACTCAGGGGACAAAGCAGAGGGTCTAGCCCCTCCACTAGATATCTTCACAGTTACTCTGGGTCCATGTATGAAGCCTAGACCCATAGGCCTTCTGTGAAGCCACAAACTTTTCTCCATCAGGGGGACAATATGATGCTAATGCCATATATTCAAACTCAAAAGTTTTGGAAGCTATATTCCACTTCTGGAAGGAGAAGGGAGGAAGTGCTTTCTATGGGATACTGTATCCCACTCAGCATCCAATCCAGTAATCCCTTATTCAGGTGAGTAATTCTTACTCACAGGCATAGTCTGGGTCGATGAGACTACTTGCCTAAGTAGGCATAACTCACTTGAGTAAGGATTTGTGGAATCAAACTCTTTGCTGGTAACAGAAAAAAAGCTACAACACCACACCTAACCAATTTTATTTTGTAATGCAATCCTTCCAACATTAATGTTTCTTAGTATCAAGAAGTTTATCTAGTTAAATGTTTTACAATACCTTCATTAGATTGTAGGCATGATAAATAAATTTTTAAAACTATCAGATCACATGATTTGTTAAGGCCGTGCCTTACTATTACAGCTTTTTTCCACTGCCTTTTAAGATAAACAGCCATAAAGAATGAGAAAAAGTTCAGCAGCACTGATCAAACAAAGCCCCAGCTGATAATGTCTTTTAAAAAAATAATTTAATAAAACCTCAACTTCTAAATAGGGCTATTAATTCAAAAGTAAAATGTTGGCCAACTAAAAAGAGGACTTAAAAGAAATTACAGAGAGACATTTGTCAATTCATGTCTCAAACTTTCCACACAGCTTTGTTTCCCCTTTCCAGATGTAAATTAAATGCAAAGTAAAAACAATAACCACTGCTCCCAAGGGTGGAAAATGTAATATCTTATTGTGTAGTATTCCTGCTGAGTCAGATGCAACCAAGTCTCTGTTATAGCTGATCACGTCAATAGTCCTTGAACTAACAATTCTCTACAAAGGCCTTGACAAGATAGATCAGAATAACTCTGAAACCCAGATTTAACTCTCAATTGTTTGGGTTTGTGAATAAATTGTCAATAAAGAATTGAAAAATACTTGCATTTTACAGGGACAGAATATACTCAAAGTCAAAAATTACCCAATAGTACCAAATAAATACATCCAGGAATTCTCACCAGCCAGACTTTAAAGTTGACCTGAAACTTTTTTTTTTTATAATTGGGCTTGTGCCTGTCTCTGTTTCAATATTACGTTTAAAGAAGGTATTTTATTGTTGCTTTAAAGTCTGGGAGGTTCTTTCTCTCTTTCTTTTTAAACTTTAGGAATATCAGGAGTGTCACATCTGGTTTTCCTGGCTTTGCCAAAGGATCTCCTAGATGCTCAGTCTACACGGTTGCCAATTTTGGTTGATGTTTTCCTGAAGGTTTCATCACATGTCATAAACTTTAATTAAAGATTAATCTTTAAATCCTGGAGTCTCCAAGACAATCCTAGAGGGTTGGCAATCCTATGCTCAGAGCATGTATACTGTGAGCTCTTCTTACACATTTATTAAATGAGCATAAGTGTTGAATCTTTAACAGATTCAGTTTCTGGAAAATGTTAGTCAAGCACTGGAGTTAAATGTTATATAAAGAAAAAGTGTTTTAAACACCTAATTCAAAATCCCTTCCCCTCTACTTGCTCGGTTTCACACTCTTGATTCTTCTGATGTCATCATTTCACTGATTCTCCAGTCACCATAGTGTCGCCCAAGCATAGACAGAAATCTGAATTTTTAATGTAAAACATGATCCAACAAAGTAGAATCTCACACTCCTTCTTAAAAAAAAAGTCATGTAGATGATAGGTACAGCCTACACACTGGGTGAGGCCAAGGTGGGAGACACTGTGGCCAGGCTAGCTAGGAAATGAACTGATTGAGCATGTCTCCAGGAGAGACTTATCATGAAGTGCTGGGCTGTTAACTAAGCTGCCCTCCACCTGCACCTGGAGGGAAAGAAGCAGAAGAGTCAGTGGCTCTACCACCTACCCTCCATTAGTAAAGCTGCCCCTGCTGGCACAGGGATTGTATATTGCACATGCACAAACACACGTGCCTGCCTATAGGCTGAATCTGGCCCATCATTTTTTATTCAGGTTAACTTCATCTTGCCTATTCATTTTTAACCTAGGCATGGGCAGTGAAGTAATATGAATGTGCAAAAAAGCATTTTTCCCATCCTTATTTCCAAGCATACAGTTAAACTACTGTCTGCGTAAGCATGCAATAAGATGCATAAAATGTCAAAACAATTAGGAAAATGTAGTGTCAAAACCAAAATTGGAAAGAATAAAACCTTTTGTAAAGAACTCCCACACTAAATTCTAGTCTTGTCAGCTTGAAAATCTTGACCTTTTAATGTAGTCCAAGACAATGCTGTACAGTACTGGCAATGTAATGCAGACTGTATAATGTAGTAAACTCATTTACTGCTGCAAAGCCCGCATTGTTTGAGCTCCCCAATGCCTATTCTAGGTGGATTATGGGACAGGAGCTGCAAAAGGATGGTCCAGAGAATGTCTATATCAGACTTCCTACAAGGTTTAGGCAATAGCACAATTTATACAAGAATTACAAGGAGTCCGGTGGCACCTTAAAGACTAGGACTCCTTGTTTTTGTGGATACAGTCTAACACGGCTACCCCCTGATACTATGCAAGAATTGACCTTCAACTGGAAAAATTACTTTTGTCCAACTAGTCCAATTATCTGGACAAGCCATGCCTGTCTCAAGTGGAAATGACTGTTTCTTTGGAAGTTTTTAGAAATCCCATATTTTGATAAAAGTTTTGAAAAGCAGACTCCTCATTGACACCCACAAGTTGATGCATACAGAAAATCACATTTATGCACATAAATCACAAATCACATATTTATATGACTAACTACCCAGTTTGGATACCTCAAACTAAATTCCCAAAGTTATTAGTCAGGTACGGAGTCCTTTAAAAATATAATCCATAATCAGCAATGTATTTTATGATCGTATTAAATACCAGTGGTATGAACATACTTTACAAAAGTGCCTTCCTCTTATTTCAGTCAAGTCTCTTCCTATCACTCTGAATTCAAATAAGCAGTTTGTCTTATTCTATACCAGGCTGCATTCAGACAAGTATCATTGCTTGCACAGAACATGCTAAAGCTTCTAAAAATAATCCTACAGGAGGTGGCTCTGGTGGAGGAAATTTCTGTCCTGTCAAGGAAGTGCCACCTTCAGGGAAGGCCATGAGATCAACCTCACTGATCCCTGGGGATCTAGGTTAGGGCCATTCATGTAGAAGCACAAGCTCCACCTCCAGGAATCCTGGAATGGGGGCTCTGTGGAAAAGGTACTACCACCTCAGGATGCATTTTATCTTTTATAACAGAGACAATTTACCAGCCATTGTGTCTGTTTAGTTTTCCTTAGACAAGGACACTGGGCTAGTCAGTTTCTAACCCATTCCAATTTCTGATACTCATGCCCTTGCTCAATGCTATCTGTCTTCTATATCTTTCTTAGGTACTTATGCACCCATCACCATTGTATCTTAGTGCTTCCTAATCTTTAATGTATTTATCCTTACAACACCCCTGTGAGGTAGCGAAGCACAATTATCCCCATTTTAACTAATGGGGAACTGAGTCACAGAAAGACTAAGTGACTTGCCCATGGCAGAGCAGAAAATGAACCCATGTTTCCTACAGCCCAGGCTAGCCCACCCTAACCACTGGGACATCCATCCTCCAGGATATTGTTGTATTTAGGTTTAACCACACTGCATGTGAACACTTAAAGCTAAAAAACATATGAATCAGATTTGTACAGCTGACAGTAAATGTCCTTTGAAGTTTTAGGAAGCAATGAGACATCTTACAGTTTACCAAATTAAAAACATATTATACTCCAATTAAAAAAAATACAGACTTAAAAAAATATAAATTACTTCTTGATTAACAACTTCTATTTCAAGTTCATTTTGTGAGGTCTTTCTTTTTATGGCTCACTAAACACTTGAAAAATGGAAATGAGGAATATTGAATAGAAATGGTGAGAGTGACTGGAACAGGAAAGCTGACCTTGGAAGAAAAAAGATGGAGTGGAACAGTAGGATTAAAAATAGTGTGGAGCATAACTGGGCCACTCACTATGACTCAGTGACTTTTATCCTCTACTGGGTGAATTATTGGACAGTCAGAGAAGCTCAATCCATAGAGGAATTGGGAAAAGTCAGTATTTAGAAGAGCTCCATACAGAAATGAAAACCCTGCCCCAGAAAACTAAGGAGGTATCAGCAAAGGTGCTGGAATTAGGGGTGCTGTTGTACCCCCAGCTTGAAGTGGTTTCCATCATATACAGAGGTTTACAGCTTGGTTCAGTGGTTCTCAGCACCTCCACTATAAAAACTGTTCCAGAACCCCTGAGCATAAGGAGATGTTACTCTAAAAGTTTAGTCTAACTGCAATAAATTCTGTTTAGCTTCCCAAACAATTGTGCCTGTGCCTGTATATTCTTCCCTTATGTTCAGAAAGCAACATATTAAAAAAATAAATAAATAAATAAATAAACTAACAAAAAAATAAAAAAAACAGGCTCTCCTCAACTGCTGGAGCCACATCTGCCTTTTAAAAATTATCACAGGAAAGAAATACTAAAGTACAGTATAATTCCCCTGAGATTTACATTATTTAAGAGTTCATACACTGGGCACAGGCATCAGCATAACACTGGGTCTGGACTTTGATTTAACTAAATGTAAAAAAAATAAAATAAAAAATCACTCTCCCTCTCTATATAAAATGAGAAAAAAATTAATCAATGCCACAAGTCTGTACGTTTAAATTCAGCCCACATGACATTTCCTTGTAGTTTAATTGCTTCCATACCATTTATATCTGCTAGTCACGCTAGGCCCCAGAGTACTATATACGCTTTGTTACAAAGAAGCTCTTGTCCTATAATAACCTCCATAATCAAAGTAAAGGAATTATGGGTAAGGCTGAGCCGACTGAGTGAAATAAACAGGTTTTCAACTTCATCCAAAGCATACTTAAAACAGGAAACGAGTCAAGCCTAACCACTGGCTCTTCCATCAGGATTTGAGAGAGAAAACAGCAGAAAGCTGCAAATGACAGACTGTGTAGTCTCTACATAGTCAGACAGTTGAAATCAGACACATTTATCATTCGGGTTCAGGAGATTACCCTGCATACTGTAGCCTACTTATGCTTTATAGAGTTGAGGTGTTCAGGGAGCTTTTCTTTTCAATTAGCTCGTATCACTTTAGTGAGTTTTAAAAGTTGGTAACACCACCAACTCACTAAAAAGATTTAAAAAAAAAAACCAGAAAATCCCATACTGATAGTTCTCTCTTCTTACACTGATCAGCCCAAACAAGTAATAAACCCTTTACTCCTTTAGTTAGGTCAAGTACACATTTTCTGGAATGATCCCAAACAAAAAGTTTAGTGTTCTAGGCTAATAGTATGAGAATATATGTAAGAGGTTTTGTTACCCTTCAGCATACAATATCTATTTGCAGGTTTTTCCTCCCCTTAAAAAAGTACTAGCAACTAGCTGATATTTGTTTTGAACATTACTGTATGTGGAGAAATCAAATTTCCTGCTGACACCAACAGATAGATACATAGGTGATTGGTGTCATCCATTCAATACACCCAAGGACTTTGGGCCTATTCCACAGACGAAGTTGCACTAAAATGTGCAATTTTATACCAAGTTAGCTAAAGTCGTGCAACTCTGCACGCGGACACTTAAAATCATAAAAATGTAGGACTGGAAGGGATCTTCTATTCATTAAATCAGTTTTGCTTGTGTCATTCATTTACAGGTGCAAGTTAAACAGATATAACCCAGTTTTAAACTGATAAGATAAATTGATAGGAGTATCCACACAGGGATTGCATTGGTTTTAAAATAAATCATTTTTAAACCAATTTAAGTTAAACTGGAGCAACTTCTGAATGTAGATGAGCGCTTATTGATAGGTTTCTCACATGTTTCACCCAAGAAACCTTTCTTGGCAATATTTCTGAGACCTACCGCAGGGCTCATGTTTAGCCATCTTCAGCTGGAACTTCCAACATAGTCATAAATAAGCCTTTTAGTGACGGGGCAAATAATCATATTTGCGTCCCCTAGAGGAAACAAGTGGGAGGGTCACATGCCCCCCCGATTTCTGCCTCCCATTTAGCACAGCAGTTTTCAAATTGTAGAGTGTGCCTCCCTAGAGGAATGTGCCCCAGTTTGAAAACTGTCGCCTCCTGCCAGGAGCCAGCAGATCAGAAGCCGATGGAATGGCTTAGTCCACTCAAGCCCCCAGCGCTCCAGGCTCTGGGAGCCGGAATACTGGCTGGCTGCCCGCTCAGCAGACCTCGCTGCCCTGCTCCCTGAGCCAGGCCGCCTCTGTGCAGGCTGGTGCTCCCAGATAGAGCTGGTGGCACAACTTCAATAGGCGCCCCAACATGCTCTTGCCTCAGCCCTGAAGGAGCTCGGTGCTGGCCAGCAACACCCCCTGAAGCCAACCCCTGCCCATGGAGCCTGGCTGCCATGAGATGCTCCCCAATGTTCTCCCTAGAGTACTCATTCCTCTTGAGCATCTGGCTCTCAGCAGCCCAATCAGACCCCGCTTGCCACCCGAGAACTGGCCATTGCAACTGGGTTACTCTCCCCACACTCCCTGCACGCAGAGTGGAATCACCTCTTGCTCCCCTTGACTTCCCTACCCCAGCCCCCTGGCTTCTGGTCACACAGACTGAACTCTGAACTTGGCCATATGAGCCCGATGCCCAGCCCAGCGGGCAGGCGGCTGCTGGCAGAGTGGACTCGCTCGCGCCAGCTCCAGAAACCAAGGCCATGAGAACAGAGCAACTCCTAAAGTTTCCATATTTCAAGCTCCCAAACAGAGGACACTGACAGGGAAGAGGAACTGGAGATGGCATTTGGGGGGTGCTGGAAGGGTTTTTTGGAGGGCACTGAAGGAGATACCTGTGGCAGGGGTACCCACTGGAAGTGAGCTGCCAGCGCTGTGTCGGCTTAACCAGGGGGCCCCAGCTGCTGCATGTAGGCTCCTGCTTCCCCCTCCCCATTTCCTCCTCTCCCTCCCTCCACATCCCTCACCCCATTCCGCTATCCCCTTCTCTTTCCCTGCCCTATTCCATCCCTCTTCCTTCCCCACTGCCTCCACCCCCCAACACCTCACCCCCTTCCCCTCTTACATAAAGAGAAATGAATTATCTAGTCAGATCGCATATTTACAATTTCCCCAGTGAAACAATCTGATTTTAAAACCATCTACTCTAAGTACTCATATATGCCTTTGGAAAAGAAACCTTATATTACAATGGAATTAGATATTATTTGTTATGCATATTCCTTCTTTTCATTTCACTCTAAACTATAATTGTGTGTTTAATCTTACATTTGGCAGCCCTTGCTCTTAGTATACAAAACAGACATTGTTAAATAGTCCATTTATAACCAGTGTCAGTAAATATGATCTGTCACTTCAGCTGCAGCAGCTCTGTGGAGTCAGCTTACAAACACACTAACTTAGAACTCCAAACTCTGCTCTATTCAGCAGCTCTCAAATCAAGACCCAAAATAGATTCTTATCAGTCAACAAGATGTCAAACAGCTCTCAAAAGGCCTTTCCAAGGCCTGGTCCACATTTACAATTTAGGTTGATATAGCTATCTACACCCCTAAGCGCTGTAGCTGCACCAACCTAGCCCCCGGTGTAGAAGCAGCTAGGCTGACAGAAGAATGTTTCAGTCAAATTAGCTATTGTCCCTTGGGAAGGTGGTGTTCCTATAGTGACAGAAAAACCCCTTCCGTCATTGTAGGTCATGTCTAAAATACAGAGTATACTGAAATAGCTACAGCTCTGTAGCTATGCCACTAATGCCATAGTGTAGACATGGCCTATGAACGCTAGACACTGTGTCTTAACTGCCTCTGAGTTTCTGCTATAAGAGTATTGCCATTATAATTCAATTTACATGATTGATTTATTCTTATACCATTCAATACAAATTTCATAACTAATGGTAACAAATTTCATAATATGCTTGTATATTCCAATGATTTGCCAATTCAAAATATTTAACCCAAATAATAGTTTGCTAACTAACAACTGGTGAATTATGAGGTTAAATTAAACACACTGCTGCAAATTCTGGAATTGATAAACTCTTGGTAATAATTACAAAATGTTGTGCTCCTAAACCATATGTTTTCATCTGCCATTTTTCATTTAGCTTGAAAGTCTGAAAAGTTTTTAAGTTAATCTGAAAATGTTCTTGTCTCCCATTTGGGCAACTGACAGTATCACATTTCTCTTAATGATTTTTAATCCACTTCTACACCTACAGTTAAACATAAGCTTGGTTAATAATCACCGCAGCTCAATAATTATTAAAATGTAGCTACAGACTAACACAAAGAACAATCACTTTCGCATGTGTGATACTGGTGGAACATGTTTCTGTGAGTATAGCTTTTTCAAGGTTTCAACACAGGCCCTGATCCTGCAAGATATCGAGTGGAGAAACCCACTACTCTACTGAATTCAATGGGAAGTCAATGAGAGTTGAGAGCACTCAGCACTTCACAGGATCTGGAGCCTATAATGAATTTAGGTCCGGTCTATATTTGAAGTTGCACCACTTTAACTAAAGGTATTATTTTAAGCCTATTTAAAATTAAATTAGTGCACCTTTGAATACAAATGTCCTTTCTTCATACATTGAGTGTAAAGTTCAATTTGAGTGCCGCAAAATTAATATAATTAAATGGTGCATGTGCTAAATTAAAAATGACTAAACTTTAGAGATTTTACATACACAATAGTTCAACAGGACAACTCACCTAAAGCAAAGATATAATTGAAGACAAATTGTTACCTCTCCTGTTAAGCAACTCTATAACTTACAATAGTGAAGCCTATCCAAACTTATACGCCCTTGACTGGATTATAACAAATAAAAATGAGCTAGCTGATACCTGATGTCCCTGTATCTTACACACTACTTTCTACTATTTTCTCTTTTATATTCTCTGTAGTTTGACTAACTGCAGACCTTTGCACCAATACAAATAAAAAGGGCCTAAAAATTAACTATATTTGTAAAACATGTTTTATTTCTAATTAACCTATACATATGGGAGATCCTACTGCAGTTTTTCTGTTCTTCAATTCAATGTTTCAGAAGTAACGTTTGGCGTGAAAGTTAATTTCTTAAGACTTGGAAATCAACCAAAGCAACACAATTAGCAAACTCACAATTCCCTGTCAATCTCCCTCATGCAATGCACTTTGTCATTAATTGTATGGAAGTTTGCATGTACCATATACATATATCGTATACACTGTGTAATACATTTTAAAACTACACAAACATAAAAGAGACATATAAAACGTAAGATGACTGCACTTAACAACTTGTCTTCAGGAAACTAGTGGAAGCTTTTGAATAATCATTCATGAAGTTTCCTTCCTGTTCTATTCTATTATTCTTGACCATCCCTAATAACTCACATGTTTATACAAGCCCTGCATGCAACCCTGGCAATGTACTCTTTGTAATTTGTCAGATATATGTAGACTACCTTTAAGCACCATTATCAGCTGGGAAAAGTACCTAAAACTACCAGAAAGTCAGTTTTACCTTCATGTAACAAGACAAGGAGTTTAAGGACTTTGTACTAAGAGTATTTAAACTGACATATTATATCTACAATTTTTACTACTAAATGTATCTGCCCAAAGACCATAATTAGGCTTGGCAGAATTCAACTTTTTTTTTAAATCGTTTTGATGGATAATATTGATTTTATTTTTAAGCATTTTTTTCAATTTTTATCAATTTTCACATTTGTGCAAAATTATGAGGTTTAATTTTTTTCAGTTTTTAATCGATTTAAATTTTCACTGTTACATGAAATCATAGGGAGGGTCAGATGTTGTTATATATAATTATATAATGACAGATGTTAAGACTCAAAAAGTTAAAGTTTTATAACAATTAAAACAAAAAAATTTCAGTACTACGTGTCAAAATATACAGAGCCTTATATCAAACTCTAACAAGTTCTCAAGCTCCATATTTCTTACTTTGCCTATCTGTAAATTTCAATTATCAATGGAAATATTTTTTGTTGGTTTGTGTGTACAATGAAATTGACATTTACCTCTATTTACTGATAAATAGGGCGACCAGATGTCTCCTTTTTAAAGGGATAATACTGTTTTTTGGGACTTTTTCTTATGTAGGTGCCTATTAGCCCCCCATTCCCTGTCCTGTTTTTTCACAGTTGCTATCTGGTCACCCTACTGATAAAAATCAATTTATTTCAAGTCTAACTATAATCTAATTAGGTGCTCAAACTCAAGATGTAAACAGTGAGTATGTATGTGAAAATATAGTTGCTCATTTTTCTGAGCAGTGAAATTCTCATTTGTTACTAGTAAAACACAAAAAGCCAAATTTTGCTTTCAGTTACTTGTGTACAACCACAATGAACACAGTAAGGTTCCAAATGTGTAACTCTCAGCAGAATATGGCCCACCACCTGCAGCTTTTATTAATATTTTCTATCATAATTTTCAGCACCAATGTTACTGACCTGCAAAAGAAACGTACTAAGGTTTCTCATGATTGATTCCCAATTATTATCTCTACTGAATTTAAATTACATTTTTCATAATGACTTTTTCAAACCAAGTTTAAATGTGTGTGTGCATGTATGTGTGTGTATATATACACAGAGAGAAAACTCTTCATGGTTGAAAGTGTAAAAGATATTTTGTTTGCACTGTAATAAAACAATCTTCTTCAAATAATACAGAGCCAAATCCTGAATTCCTCATTTAGTCCTTAACTAGACAAACCATAAAGGACTTTGCGATTTGCACTTTATCAAACTTTGATTAAGAGAATCAAGTTTCAAATTCCACTTGGATTTTCTTTTGTATATGGTACTACAAATGACCAAATCAATGGAATATATAGACTATGCAGTTCCTGATCCTTTAAGTGTTCTCTATGTGGAATTGAATGAACTGACTGCGGGGCTATGTATGACCACCTGCTTCTTTAAACTGTATCAATGGATTTGTTTGCCTCTCCTATTGGACTGCAATGCATTTCCCTTGGGCATAGCCCAGTCATTCAGGTTTTGCACAAGAATGAGAGTTTGACCCTCAAAAAAGTAATTTAAAAATCACAGAAATTAGTAATGGAAAATACTTAGTAGATCAAGTCCATCCCCATGAAAGTGGAGAGATAAAGTCAAATTCTGTTCTCAGCTACATACTATGGAAGTTACTCTGGATTTACACCAGTGTAACTAAAAAAATAATTTGGTCCACAGACTCATGATAAATAATGCATGAGACATTAAAGTGATACTGCTAAACCTGATCTTAAATTAAAGGTACTTTAGCATATATTTAGGAAAATTACTGTAATGGTATATATTTCACCTGTTACCAAAATCATCAAATCTGTTTAGTTTTGATGCATACATTCTGACACTCAAATTCTCTGTTAATAAAAGTCAGACATAGTTGAATTGTCGTAGAATAAACTTTGGTTTTGTATCAAAACTTCCATACCTACAAAGGACTTTGTTAAGTAGTTCCATACACACACTGATTGTACACAGCAGCCATTGCGGACTCAGATACCATATACCCTTGGACGTTATAACCCTTTTTTTTATTGAGCGGGAACATTGGCAAGGGGACCAGGATTATCCCCTATGCACTTAGAAAACTGTCATGGAATCACAACCTTCCACCTGGACAGTCACTAGAGATGGGGAAAAGACACCTAGATTCTAAAGGATGAATGAAATACTCTAAAAGGCATTGCCAAATGAGTAGCTTTCTAAATCATAAAATTAAAAATAGTGAAGATGCATGACTTCTTGCCTAACACCATCACACTACACATTAATACCAAAGTAAGCCATACTGTTGCTACGCTTTTACATCAGTGGTTGGCAGTAGTTTAAATACATTTATGTAGTTCCCTGCTGTAGACAGGTCCGTAGTGTTTTGGACCAACTACTGCAGAATACTGTAGCACAAGGACACTATTTTTTTTCCTGTTGTGGAACCCAGTTTAATAGAGAGATTGTAAGACTTATAGATAACTCCTCTCCCTTTTGGAACTAACTAACATCTTACATTCATTAGGGCAAATATTTTTATTTTTGAGTAAGGCACAGCACTGAGTACATTGTCTGCACTAAACAATAATAAATAGTAATCCCTATGGCACTTTCAGAAATTACTTAGGAATTTGCTATGCAAAGTAGTATTAGGAAAATATGTATGTATAATAATTGTCTTTAACACTATACATCTTGTTGGTCCTTTTTGGAAAAAGCATATTCATACTGTCTCCTTTTGCTTCCTATCTCCTCTCCCTTTCCCTATTCCATGCACATGCTTAATAATATAAAACGGACCAGATGTGAAACCAAGCTTCCAGCCACCCCTTGACACTAGAAGGAAAACTTGGGGCATGCCATATAAACAATACACTACCAACAATTACACTGCTTTTTCCCTGAGCAGGCTTTTACTAGTAAATTTTACTTTAAACGGCTAGCATTTACTATAACATTTTTAAAAAATACACAATGGTAAAGATAAAAGTTTAAACCAGTTCCACAGATTTGTTCAGTACAAAAGGTGTACTCTATACAGACCTGTTTATCCTCTGGAATGAAATCACAATCCAAACAGAAACACTGAACACACAAAGAGAAAACACTTGAACCTTAGACTTCATTTGAAATATTGGGCTATGCCTCTTATAAAAATAACACCGTAAGTGGTAATAAGTATTAGCTGAAGAATCCTTATTACTACAGACACATTTCTGCATGTTGAATAATATGAAATTGATACTGTCATATACCAAAAAAAGGACCATGCATGGGCATGCCTATCTTTCCAGAAATCCTCTTTATTAGAAGAAAAATCACATTTAAGGTTTTTCCACATATGCACACACAGCAAAAATGTTTTAGATAACATTACTGCATGAGTGAATGTTTTTATTAGTCTGCTTTCCATCCCCCCACTTCTGTGGTTTGGTATTTAATTACAGGGTGGAGCGGTCCTGGGGCTACTTATGTTTCTTCCAGTCATAGCCAAAACACCCCTACAGGAATTAACATGCAAGACTGTGATCTCTACAAGTTATAGCTAGTTCTTGGTCAGCAAAGCTAACCAAAACTTATTGTTCATTAACATTTCCACCATTACTTTCATATAATCATCTTGAAAATAAAGATAGATAGATATGCTAACTTTACATTAAAAATCTTAAATACAAAAATGTAATGTGCTTTGATAAAAGTAGGACAACTTTATTTTTGCTGTTTGAACTTCCTTCTGCTCCTCTCCCTCACAACTGATTTATGCCAATGACTCTGCACAAATAAATGTTGAAGTTTGGATGACACTATAAACTTTTGAAAAGATAGCCTCTAAGAATACACAAAGTTAACTTTATATATGTGATCTGACTCAAACTGTTTTTAAAGTAAATTAAACTGTTTGACCAATCTTATTACTTTTCTCTGACATTACAGATTATTTGTCACTTGGCTCTTAAGAAACATAATTTAAGACTATTTTAAATCAGGATTTCTCCAACAAATATTATTTTACCTCAAATATATTATACTCAGTGGTAATATTTGATAGTTTAAAACTTGATTATTAGGTAGCTAGGTTATCCTCAAAAAAATAATACTGCTTTGCCGTATAACAAAACTTTCATTCCACACATTTTTAATTATAATAAAAAATCCCAGCAATTTAATGATTAACAAATTCTGTTGGACAAATAAAACCCTAACAAACAAACAAACAAAAAGTCCACAACACACACACAAAAGATTCCAAGTTAGACAGCAATTCACACAGACAATGTCAACCCTAATTAAAGGAAAGAACAGTAAGTTGTGAACCAAGACACATGCATTTTAAAAAGTACAGTAAATAAAGCACAAAGTAACATAATAAAACAAAATTCCCCAAAATCTGTCCTGATTTTTTTTATTATTGTTATAGGAGAAAATAAAGAAGATATTTTTATTCCAGCTTACATGTGCAGGAGATCAGAGGGCCATACTCTTTTGGACTATACAGCAGGAGTGCATCCAACTTTGTGGGGTTTTCTTGGCTGAATATGAAGAGTTCTGTGTGTCATAACTGTGTGACATGGGCTTGGAGGTATAGCTGACAACCAATTTTAAGATCAGATGAATGAAACCAATAATTATAAGTAAGTACTGCTCCAGGATAACATACCTTTTTACACTTGATCATATCTTTTGATACTTCTTTACCAAATGGAATGTAGAATACTAAAGAAAAGGAGTGCAGTCTAAGAAATGGACAATCATCTGCAGCAAATGGACTTGTGTGCTCCCATGTGCAATTCCCTTTCCCAGGTAAAAACAGAAGCATGATGGGAAATTGTAAATACTGGTTTTGCAGCTGGGCCAGTATTATGCGCACAGCGCGGGTGAAGGTGAGAGCAGTTTGATCTTAACCAAAAGCCAGACTGCTGACAAAAGTATAGTAACTCATCATGTTTAATGCCACCGTCAGCCAAACCCTGCAAATGCCTGTTGGCTGAGTCCTAACAGGTATTAACAGAAAACCCTGTATTTAAGGGTGATTGTTGACAGTGCTGTTATCAGTCTCTTTTTAGTCTTTTCCTTCTTTCTATAGCTTTGTCATTGCTCTCTTGGGGACTAATCCTGAAAGAGACCTAGTGACAAAGTCTCCCATTGCCCTGGGTGGTAACTCAGAGCACTCAATAACTCACAGGCTCAGACCTTAGAAGCATGCTTATTTGAGCCATCAGAATGTTATCACCAATGTAGACTAACATAAAATGGCAGAATAGGGGAGGTGTATTTTCATGTTTCACAATAACCTGGAGTACAACCAAAGGCGGGACCTCAAGTGCCACTGGGGAAGTGCATAGATGGTTTGGGGTTTGAGTTTCGGAATCATCCTCAGGTTGCAAAGTGGTCAAGAGATGAAATCATCATAAAACCATGTCACTGATTTTCTTCAGAATATAATCTTCACTAGCTTTATTTCTAGCCCTCTCATACATTGTTGATGCAGATGGCATATATTATGTCATGGTAGGGTTCAAACTCAAGGAGCTTCCTATTTCCCTTGATGGGAAGTCGTGTTAAAGGAATATAGATCTCCTGCAGCCTGAACAGTTGAACTCCCACACTATTCTTATGTATTTGTTACACTAACAAGGTTTTCAGTCACTGACTGTTTACAAACTGAATATTCTACCACTTTGTTTACAAAGAACTCTGGAGTACAGGAATAAATCTATTAAAAGAAAGTTACCAAAACAAATATAGTGATTATCAGGCCTACTTCACTGTTATTCACCAGTTTGATGTCTATGTCAGAAATGACATAGACATCGTCAGAAATTAAATATAATACTCTTTTGGCCAGAATTATTAACCAAAACAGTACTGGATGATGTTGCCATACATACATCTTAAAAAAAAAATAGATGTCACTAGTATAAAGAAGCATCCCATGCCACTAAAGATATGGAAGCTAAAAATATAATTTACACCGGTTGCACTGAAGAATTACATTCCATTTTCAAAAGCCACCCAAGATATGAAGGATGGCCTTGTAACTAATGCCAGGAAGCCTAGGTTATGTTCCTATATTTACCACAGACATTCACCTTAGGCAAGTCACAAAAATGCACTATGCCTGTTTCTCATTTCTGTAAAATGGGGATAAAAATTCCCTACCTGACAGGAGTGTTGTGGGGCTTAATTAGAGAATGTAAAGTGCTTTTGGATTCTAAGATAGAAAGCAGTACAGAAAAGCACAGTAGCGCAGCCAGTCAATAGAGCACTGGACTAGGCCTCAGGAGACACGGGTACTATTCCTGGTTCCCCTACTGGCCTGCTGACCTTAGGCAAGTGACTTCACCTCTCTGTGTCTCAGTTTCCCTATCTGTGAAATGGGGATAATGAGGCTTACCTCCTTTGTAAAGCACTTAACACTTTCCATCAGTATATTGCTACCGAAGAGCAAGGTACCTTTATTATTTTTGTACAGTGTCACAGAACTGTCTAATAAAGGATTATGTTGTTGTGACTCCATGGCAATAAAGGATTGAACTAAGGACACTAAAGCAGCTTAATCTGAAGCCCCTCATTTTTGTGAGTTCTATCTCAGTTATTTAACCTAGTTTACTTGAATGAATGTGCATTAATACTAATTAATGTGGAAACAATGGGAAAAGATAACCTTATATTTCACTGAAATAAACGTTAATATACTGCAACATTTAACCTGTGACATCATTTAGATCACATTTTAATGCCTGCAACACAGCATATACTCACCTGAGACCATGAAAGCAATCATATCTATATTTTTCTCTTGCTATTTAAAAAATCATGTGACAAACCATGACAATTGTATTACAGTGGAGTGAACTGACTATAGCAATCTAACTAAATTTCGCTTTTTCAGTACTAACAGTCAAGATAATTTGCAAATCAAGGAGATAAAACAAACAAGTAACTACAGGATACAGAAACTTCACAAATGGCATATTTTCTCCTATTCCTATTCGTTTCAGCCTTTAGTCAGACTCCATCATTCTTTATAGCTGTGCCCAGGTCCTCCTAAATTCCTTAAAATGGAGTGATCAGTAGAATGTCTCTGTGATTTCTATGGTCTCTGTGTATGTGACTTGTGAGAATTTCATAAACTTCTCCATGGCACCCACACCAATTTCTGAGTTTCAACAACCTACATAAGACCATTGGCATCCATCCCATACCACAGCCTTTGCTATCTCCACTTCAGCATCAACATGTGAGAAATATGGTAACCAGCCAGTTAACCCTCCCCCCTTCATCATCAAGCCCTGGCAACCACCTTATAGCCCCCATAACTACTCCCACAACCAGCTTCAACCTAGAGGAACACGGCAATGACTAACTTCATTTTCAACTGTCAGTAACCCCAGGGCCCCTTTATCCCCATCCCCTGCCCCAGTACAAGAGTCTCCTTTGCCCTCATCATCAATGTTCTATATAAGGAACCTGGCAAAAGCTCTCATTTGCCCCACGCACCTGGCCGAAGTCCCTTTTACATCCATCTGTCCGTCAGTCCCCCCCTCCGCCCCTCCCCAACCAGCTCCTTGTCCCTTTCACACATCCCCTGACACAGCCAGTCCCTTTTACACCCCTCCACTCACACTGCCGGCCCAAGCCCCTTTAACACCCCCCCCACACACACACAGCCGGAGCAAAGCCCCTTTAACGCCCACCCACAACCGTCTTGCGGCCCCTTTAACCTCCCCCCCCCCCCAACACACAGCGGGCTCCAGGTCTTTCAGCCCTGCCCTTACACCTGCCCCCAGCCCCCTTGCCCGCCTGGGTCTCCGGGGCATGCGGGGACGAGGCGGGCCCCCTGGGCCCCACTTACTTGAGAAAGTATCTCTGGCCCGTGTGGGTGAGGGCCATCTCCCAGCCGGGCGGCAGCGGCAGCTCGTCGGTCACGTCGTAGGACTGCTGGCGGAGGTGAGCGTGCTGCTGAGCCGGGCTGGGGGTGGCCCCGGCCCCGGCGCCTAGCAGGGAGGCGGGCGAGGAGTGCGAGCGGACGTGCTGGGCACCAGCGGCGCTCAGCCGGGGCGGGTGGCTGCCCGAGTCAGTGCTGGACTGGCGGGAGTGCGAGCCCGAATCGGGCTCCTTGAAGAAGGACTCGGGCAGGATCTTCTTCCTCCAGGAGCTGGGTTTGGGGTTCATGACCGTATTGAAGAGCGCCTCGAGCTCCGTGTCCAGGTCCTGGGTGACATGGATCACTTGCTGCCCCGGAGGCGGAGGGACGGGAGCAGGGTTCATCTTCTGCACTGCAGCACTAGCTCAATGCAACAAACTTCCCAATGGGACGCAAGGAATCAGCACCGGATCAGGGACCCAGGGCAGATCTCCCCTAAAAACGCGTCTGTATCCCGTCAAGGGGCGGGCAGTCAGCAGTGAATGGGGGGGGGGGTGATCCCAAGCAGCACCCCCACAAACGAGGGGATGGGCAATCAGCGAATGAGGGGTGCAGGTAGTGCCTCCCAAATTCCTGTATCCTACAAGGGCCTGGGTGATCAGCAGCAGATAAAGACACTTCAAACCAGCCCCCCACAAAACGTCACTGCACCCCTCCCTGGAGTGCCCGGCGTCGGACACTCAGCAACAGACCAAACAAGGGGTCCGAGCCAGTCCCCTCAAACACGAATCGTATCTCGCACGATCGAGTGCATCCCAGTCAGTCCCCACGCAAAGTTATGCAACTTTCTCTGAAACTTTGGCTACTTGCTGCAATTCCCTGGGAGAAGGAGAAGGAGGAGGAGGGGGCTCCTTTAAAGGGCGAAGGAAGAGTTCTCGCGGCTGTCACCGGGCGAGAGCTGGTTGCTGTCCGAATTCCAACGGGGAGCAAGGCACGCGGGGGAGGGGGGCTCTGGGACGTTCCGAATCCGAACGTGGGGATCCAGGGAACGTTCTATCGTGTCCGGATCCGGGCCGGAGTCGCTCGCTCGCTCTCCGCCTCCTCCTCCCCCAGCTGCACAGAGGCGGGCAGGATCAGGACTTTGCTTCTTCTGCGCTGGCACCGCGTTGCAAAGGCGAATTTGAAGGCCGGGGGTGACTCTGTCCTCACATCCTCACAATCCAGGCTGCCTAAGCCTGACGCACAAAGCGCTTTGCGCTGCGCCGCGGCTGCTCCCAACTGTCCCAAACAAACTTTGCGAAAAATTCTCAACCCTGAGAATAAGGCGGGGCAAAAAGTTGGGGAGCGGCATTATTCATGAGCAGGGTGCCCAGGGCAGCCCGAGCCCCGCCCCCTTCTCCTCCCTCCCGAGCTCCGGCTTCCCGAAAGTCGTGTCGTGGAGTCTCAGCTATGCGAGAAAAGGCTCTAGGGGGTGAGGTCTGCGGGGCTCTCGTCACTCAGAGTCCCCGGCGGCGGGGCTGGTTCAGGTTGCAGCACTGGAAGGCACGAGTGGCCTTATTAGGCGGAGCAAAGGTGCCGCCTGGTCGGTTGTAAAGAGAGATCGGCCCGCCGATCGCCCAAGGGAGCCGCAGAAGGGCACAGGCTCCCCCGGTTCGCTGTACCAGCCCCGATTGCAGCGTCGGGCCAACGTTTCAGTAACAAAGCCAAGCGGTGCCGTTTTCCCATTGTTACCATATTTGGTATCTTGAAGAGGAAACTCGATCTCCCACCCCCGCTTCCCAGCTCTGAGACACACCCGGGCGGCTGGAGCGAGCTTTGACCTGTGGGAGGACCCCTGCCCTGCGGGGCGGGGGGAAGAACCCTCGTCCCCTGTGGGGAAAAGAGCCCTGCCCTGCGGGATCCCCTGGGAAGGACTGTTCCCCATGGGATCCCCACAACTTGGGGGAGGATGGAGAGTGCCAAGTCCTGCTAGGGGAAGAAGAGCCCTGGCTTACTCAGGGTCCCCCAACTCTTTAGAGGAAATTTATTAATTCCCCCTAAAGGAGTGAGGTGGCACCAGCTCTCCATCTTCCTGGTAAGGCTTCTCACAAGAGACCCCAACTCTCCCCTCTTCCCTTTAACTGTTGTAGTCTCCTGGGGCAGATACTAGCAAGAGAACCTCCCTGGCCCCTTGGAGATGGAGTCCATCTGCACTGCAAACACAAGTGTCTTTGGGGACCTTGCAGAGTTAATTAATCCAACAGAGTTAATTCCTTATTGTAATGAGGGGACCATGGGTATATCTTCAAACAACGCTGAAGGCTCCAGCTCCAGCTGGAACATGATCTGAGGTCACAGTTAAGGTTTCATCCATTCTTCAAGATGGGGGTTAAATCATTCTTTAACAGAGATAAAGAAAACTGTTAACTGGTTGCCTTGACAGTTGTAATTTAGTTGACCTGTTTTTTTTAAATTGCCCAATCTGAACCCATGCTTTATTTATGTGGGGAGGAAGGGGGAAAACTAGGATGTAACCAGAGCCCCCAATATGGATGTCATATTATGAACAGGGGGGCTGAACCGTTTTACCTAGCACGGTTTGGTATAAAGGTGGCAAGTTAAGGTTTGTGTCTCTGCATTTCTTTCATGCAACAGATATTTTATATTAAAATGGATTCTGAAACATCCTTTCCATTGACATTCTATATTTCATTCAAGGTTGCAATTCAAAGAAATTCCTCTAATGCTAGGAAAGATTTTTAAAAACTGATATCTAAATTGTTTCCTCAAACAGCATTTTGGTTCTAATGGAGACAGATTACTACTTGAAAACAATTCTCAAGACTGTTCAAAAACTGTAATTCAACTCTCAGAGCAAAAATTTCTTAGATGAAGCCATTTTTAATGGCAGTTTCCTAGCATAATGAATTTAGAGCTGAAATGCGATGATGACCGGTGCCAATATAGGAACTAGACTGATAGAAATGGATGGCAGTGACATGCTGAGATCCATAATGACACAAATTATCTGTTTCTAGCTATTTCTTCTGCATTTTGTCCCATAGCTACACAGAATCTATTTTAAACAGTTTATAAAGAGGTTGGCTTTATGACGACAGGTTAGGTCTGAACTTTCTCTAAAATTTTATCATAGACTCACCTCAGTCTGATACATGCATAAGTAGTAACATTTCAGCTATAGCTCTGATATTCTTCTGCATCTGTCCTTACCTCTATTCATCAGTCATATATATCCTACAGTAAGAAATAGGTTTGTCAGAATACATTTTGCTCCATTTAATTTACATCCAGTAGCCTAGTTGCCTTCAGAACTTTTTCCTCAGACTTCCTATTAAACTAAAAGGTCATTCATATAAAGTTCCACTGCCTCCAGGCCTTGCAGAATTTCACTCCTTTTCCCAGTTAAGATTCATGAGGTACTTTTGATGCTCTAGCTTGTCTTTGTAGCTTTTAAGCATACTCTGATAAGGTGTGCATTACTGAGCTATTTGCACATTTCACAGGTACTGAGACATTCAGCCTTTGGCTTTGTGCCTCACAATACACCCAGGGTGTGCCCCAAATGTTCTACTATTGCCCACCCTGATGTGGTTTATTTAGCATTATAACAGCCATGTAAAAACACTCTTTAGCAGACATAGCTAAGCTAGCAAAGGGCAACCTCCTCCCTTCCCCACCACCACATGAATGCAACTACATTGACAGAAGAGTGCCTCTTGTGGCATAGGTGAGGTTGTTCAGGATGGTGGTGGTCTTTATGCTGCCAGAAAAACTCCTTTGGTTGGCATTTGTGGTGTAGGGAAGGCCTAAATTTGACTGACATAGTTATTGTAGTACATGGGTACACAAGGCCTTGGGTATACCAGGCCCTCAAAGCATTTGCTGGTATAGTAATGTCACTTAGGGTATGATTTTCTTATTGCACCATTTCTATACCAGCAAAAGTCCTACTGTAGACACAGACATACCAGCTTAAAACTGCTTGTAGTGGTATAGCTTATTTTGCATGGAAAGTGGCACAAGCGATATCAGCAAAAGCACATTTTTGCTAGTCTCAGCTATGCCTACATTAGCTATACTCTTGTACCTATAATGGCAAACCTTTTCTAGTATAGACCTGGTCGTGTTTCAAAAACCAGTAGATGCAAAATACAATTTGCAGATGTGCCTGAGGAAGGCTTCTCAAGTTTGGATTTCCTTCCTTAAGGATGTTATATGACCTTCCCAAGATCAGCTGGTGAATGAAGAGTAGAGCCCAGATATCCTGACACACAGGCTTGTTTTGTATATGTATTGTACACCCACTAGGGTTGCTGGGAATATGATGCCATAAACGATGGCACATTTCCTAAAACATCCAGAATGCACATTTTTGTTTACAACTGAACAATCCAAACATATGTTGTCAACCAACAGTAGGGTGACTAGATGTCCCAATTTTATAGGGACAGTCCTGATTTTGTGATCTTTTTCTTATATAGGCTCCTATTACCCCCCATCCCCATCCCGATTTTTCACACTTGCTGTCTGGTCACCCTAACCAACAGAATACAGCAATATTTTCTTCACTTCCTGTCCTAAACTGTTGGGTAATGTTGTGCACCATTAAGCAGAGGCTATGGTGCACCTCAGAAATAACTGCAGCTATCGAGTGTGTAAAATTGGTAAAGTGCTTTGTAACTGCTGGGGTAAAAAGCTACAATATAAATATTAAAGGATTGTTTCTAATACACTATCCAGCAAATCATATTTTGATTTATACCTGACTTGATGCTGTGATTTTCAATAAATTATACAAAGGACCATAAAGAAAACCTCAACTATTTTGCTTTTTTCCCCCCTGTAAATGAGAACTAGACAATTTTTAAATCCAAGCATATAAATTGCTAATCACTCACCCAAAACAGTAATTAAAACAATTCATCCCTCTTTTAAAAATACATGTATTACTTTCTCCTGAATCATCCTTTGGATTAGGGCTTGATCCTACTAACCCTTACTCAGGCAATTAAGGGTTTCCAGATTTGGGCCCTAGGATATGAGGTTTATAACTGATTTATACTCCACAGCATCTTTCTTCCCAAAGAACTTTACAAATTGTATACATCCAACACATCTAAAATGCAGTTATCATTGGGGGTGCATGGTGATAAACTCATCAATACGTGGGACATCACAACAGTTGTGCAAAGATGACATTTTTGCAAAAGACACTAAGGTAAATGTCTATGAAAAGAATACCATGGAATCTTTAATGTTCATACAGGACAGGCAGGACCTAAATTTTTAAGTTATCTTCAGAGAACCCTGTCTATATAACTCTGCATTAACATTTTATGGATGAAGGCCTGAGTCAGCCTTGTTGGGATTTGAACCTGTGATTCACACAGTCTAGGGAAGTCAGACTGCAAGCTGAGACCCCCTGCACCAGGAGTGGCCAACCTGAGCCTGAGAAGGAGCCAGAATTTACTAATGTACATTGTCAAAGAGCCATAGAGATACATCAGCAGCCCCCCATCATCTCCCACCTCCCTTGCCCCCAGTGCCTCCCACTTTGCAGCACGGCCAATCAGCACCTCCCCGTCCCTCCTACCTGCTGCGATCAGCTGTTTCACAGCATGCAGGCAGGGCCATCCCTAGTGGGGTGTGGGGCCCAGGACACCCTCCCACCTCTGCCCATTCGTGCTGTGGAGCCACAGGTTGGCCACCCCTGCCCTACCATCCCCTGAAGCAAGGAGAGAATTGGATCAAGTGATTCAGCTATATGGTTTCTGGAAAGGAATGGCAAACTTGCAACATTTCAGCTTTCTGCACACCCTAAAACCCAGACATTTAAAAAAAAAAAAACCAGATACATTATGATGTCAGGATGAGTAAAATAAGGGTGGCTTAGAAAAGCCTTTAGCCTTTCACTTCAGGACATAAGCAAACCACTAATTCCTGAAGTTAGGAAGCAACCTTCCCTATGGGCAGTTTATTCCATAACTGTCCACTGTGGATTTTTTCCAAGTTTCTCTGACACAGCTAGTACTGACCACCATCAGAGATGTTGACCAGATAGAGGATGGAAATTCCCAGGTTTCTACATCACGTTGAGCCAATGAAGATGACAGAATATGCAGAAAAGGCAAAACTGTCAAAATGAGAGTGAAACGCTAAGGATAAGATTATATGAATGATAGCAGTGCAAGCAATTCAACAAGTGAATCAAACAACTGAATCAAAATATATTTTATTTGTTAGAATAAAAAAACGTTTGGGGACTAGTTTTAGTGATGCCTGTACTTTGAGCTTGCATAATTAGAAGCTATCCTGATTGCCATTTTTATATAATCCATATATGCAAAGTTTTCCATACTAAAGCTATCATTGTTTGCAATAGGTTCAGGGAATAACATTAGCCTTGTGCAGATGTTTCCTGACTTTTGCATCCATGATGTATTAGCCATCTGATCTGTCATTAACAAGGTAAATACCTTTTTGCACATTAGTTTATAAATATACAAACATAAATTCCACAGATTCTATTTAATGAAAATTGTTATGCTATTGCCAGTGAAAGTGTATTAAGCTTTACAAACAGCAAGGTAGGCAAACTAGTGTTTTGGGGGGGGGGGAAATCTTATACCATGTGAAGTGTGGCAGAAATGTATTCCATATGTTCTGAAGCATGCTTTGTCATGGTGGTTTGTATCTCAGCCTGCATGCTATTTTCACTTAGGTAAAATTGGGTGTATATAGTTGTTGTTTCTCTTGAAACAGGAGCTTCTTGCACTTTGATAAATGGATTGAAAGGTTGATTGGATTGGTATCATTTACTGTATAGTGTCTCTAATTCATACAGTCTGTAGTCAAATTGAAATTCTTTATTACACAAATCACGTAAATGGCATTTGTTTGCTCTTTGCAGTCTGCCCACTAAACCATCTCCAACAGAACTACTAGTAATATTTTAAGCTTCTGAGCAGATTTCAAACTACCAATTTAAAATAAAACCTGCCACAAAAATGTCCCCTCCTTACCATCCACACCAGGGGTCCCCAACACAGTGCCTGTGGGTGCCATGGCGCCCGACAGGGCGTCTAAGTGAGCCCACGTACTGGCCCGCGGAGGAGCATCCACTGAAATGCCGCTAACAAGCAGCGTCATCCAGAAGCGTCGCCACTGAAATACTGCCGAAAATTGGCAGCATTTTGGCAGCGACGCCTCTGGATGACGCAGCTTGTCGGCCGCATTTCGGCGGATACTCATCTGCCGCCACAGTCCTCCATGACCGCCAGACAAAAAAGGTTGGAAACCGGTGATCCACACTAATATGGATCAGGTAAAAACAGAGATTTAAAATTATAGTGGGACAAGTTTCACTTGCTATATTCAATCCTCAACCAAAAAAAGCTTTTATAGTCCAGTACCTTACAACCTGGACATAACCTGAAACGGGAGTGGAGTCTCCACAGAGCTGGGGCTGTGCTCCACACCAGACCCAATAGGATGAGATAGGAGATTTACTTCCTCTTACTTAGACAAACTAGAAAGGCATAATTTAACCTATAAACGTCATGCCAGATTATCTCTAATCTCATTTTTTCATTGCTACACAACACCTGTTGCAATCCATGGAACGTTACAAGATACAAGAGACTTGGGGCTTGTCTACACACAAATTGGAACTGAAACAAAATAAATTCTTACACCCTTAGGTATTTTGGTGCAAGTCTCTCTGTGAACAATTATTTCACATGACGAGTGCCTTATTTTGATTTATCTTTACCATTTTAAATAAAATCTGGCGGATCCAGGAATAAAATTCAAGTCTCCTGAGTACAGTGGATATGGTATGGGACCATACCAAATATAGCTGGGTTTGTAAAATGTGTAGTGAAATGAATAAGGACGGACATAAAACTACCTCACAAGGCTGTTGTATACAGTGTTTCTGTAGCCACGTCAGTCTCAGGATATTAGAGAGGCAAGGTAGGTGAGCTAATATTTTTTATAGGACTAACTTCTGTTGGTGAGAGAGAGAGAGAGAGAAGTTTTTGAGTCTATACAGAGCTCTTCTTCAGGTCTCGGAAACTTACTTGGAATGTCACAGCTAAATACAAGGTAGAACAGATTGTTTAGCTTAAGCAGCTAACACATATTTCAATGCCCACGCGGAGCAAATTGGAGCATCAGTACAAAAAAACAAACAACAAACAACATTTATGACTTGGAATACACATAGGGAGCAGATCTGCTGGGGAAAGAGAGACCACTTTAAAATAATTTGTCAGAGTAGCACCACGCCTTAACATGAAATTCAAACACAACAGACTGATAAACATGTTAATCTTTAAAGCTATTATAGTCATACTTAACTTCCTTAGAGAATGTCCTCAGGCTTCATTAATTACTCTTTGCAAATTGCTGCAAGGTCTTTAGATGAAAGGCCACATTATCATAATTATTCTATTATATAATTGTAAAGGTTGGGTCCGTGTTCCTGCTATAGGCTTCCATTTTCAATAGTTATATTTAAAATTCAGCAATATACAATTCCTATTTGAAATTTGTCACACAAAGCCATACCCTGTTTTAAAAACAATAGTCATTCCAGGTTCAGTAGCTTTTTGTGTTCAAATAATGCAAAACTAACTTCATTTCATTACACACAGTACACAAATATATCATAGCAACAGCTCCAAAAAACAACATATTACACCTTCCAAAATATTTTTTTAGACTTGAAAACTGGATTAGAGTTAGGGACATTCTCTCAATGTTTTTAATAGTTTGAGACGTGAAGAAGGCCATGTGCTCTCCAACACTAGGAGGGTTGATTATGGAAAGCAACAGCAAAGCCAGAAGGAAGGAAGGAAATTTTACTTATTTCCTTTAAAAGAACTCTCATTCTGTGCGCTTCAGAAATGGGTGAGATTTGAAATGAGCACTGTAGAAATTCCAGATCCAAACTTGGATTTCAACTTTACCACAGCTGAGGGGTATTGAGATTGTGGGCACATCGACACTGGCAAAGTTACAGCGCCACTCAGAGAGCGCCAAAGGAAAACTGGTGCTGTGTTTTCACTCTGACAGCTGCCTGTGCAATAGCGTGTTCACACTTGCAGCGCTATTTGGAGTGGTGCACTCTGGGAAGCTATCCCACAGAGCATCTCTTTCTCATTTGTTACTAAGACTTGTGGGAAGGCGGGGAGTGGTCGTGGGACATCCTGGGTCCTGTCCCAATGCCCCATGAAGCATTGCTTCGCACCCCAGCAATCCCTGTGCTTCCATCTGCATTTGGTACCATCTTTAAATGGTTTGTGTACTGCATGCCCTGCCCGGCCTCTTTCAGGCTGCAGGAATGGATCCCGAGCTGTTGACCAGTATGCTGCTTGCACTGACCAACACATCACGAGTGGCAGTAGAATTATTCCTTAAACTACAAATTCAAGAGGAGTGTGACGTTGATCTCGCCACGCGTAGTAGCTATGACACAAGATTGCTTGTGCATTCACAGAGGTGCTGACCACAGTGGAATGCCGCTTTGGGCTCGGAAAACAAGCACTGAATGGTGGGACCACATTGTGATGCATGTCTGGGATGATGAGCAGTGGCTGCAGAACTTTTGCATGAGGACAACCACATTCATGGGACTGTGATGAGCTTGCCCCAGCCCTGTGGCGCAAGGACACGAGAATGAGAGCTGCCCTGTCATTGGAGAAGCGTGTGGAGATAGCCGTCTGGAGTAGCCAGCTTCCACAATGCAACCGATGGGTCGCTAACCAGTTGGAGTCATGCTGATAGATATGTGCAGGGCCACTAATTGCATCCCGCTCCAAAAGACCGTGACTCTGGGCAACGTGCGTGACCTTGTGGATGGCTTTGCACAAATGGAGGGGCAATCGATGGCACACATATTCCAATTCTAGCACCAGACCACCTACCCACTAAGTACATAAATCGCAAGGGGTATTTCTCAATGGTTTTCCAGGCACTTGTGGATCACCAAAGGCATTTCACAGATATTAACGCAGGAGGTGATCAGTGCACATGATGCAAGAAGGGGCCCTTAACATAATTGTGTGTTGCTTTGCAGTGCTCTTTTTGCTTTCACTTAATAGAATAAAGATTGCTTTCAAACAAACAATTCTTTTACTGAAAGACCAGGGCCGCCCAGAGGATTCAGGGGGCCTGGGGCAAAGCAATTTCAGGGGCCTCTTCCATAAAATAAAGTTGCAATACTATAGAATACTATATTCTCATGGGGGTCCCCACAGGGCCTGGGGAAAATTGCCCCACTTGCCCCCTCACCCTCTGGGCGGCCCTGTGAAAGACAACAACCAGAGGAGAGAGAAACGAAAAAAAAAAATCATTGTGGCGGGGTGATGGGGGAAGGGAAGATATCAAGAGGAGGAGGGGTCCTGCGACAGCTACAGATTTGTGTATGTCCAGGATCATACCCAACCTTTTCCTTTGGAGTACAATGCAGTGGGTGCTGGACTTCAGCACAGCCAAACTGCAGAGGGATGGGTGTTGTTTGCCCTGGGAGTCAACACTGTGGGACTGTGAGGAGGGAGGAATGGAATGCTGCAGGTAGAGAGTGGAGCCAGGAGGCTGATAACAGTGTGTTGGTGGTCCTTCGCAGTGGAGGTGAGGTCGCCATCGAGTATCATGTCCAGGTCTTTGTAGAACTGGAAGCTCCTGGGTACAGCACTGGAGCGGCGGTTTGCCTCCCGCGCCTTGTGGTAGGTGTTCCCCAGCTTCTTCACTTTAACTTGCATTGCAATGTGTCCCGATCATGACCCCTTTCTATCATGCATCTAGAAATCTGTCCATAGGTATCATAATTCCAACGGCTGGAGCACAGCTGTGACTGGACAGCCTCCTCTCCCCAAAAGCCCATGCGGTCCAGCAGATCAGCATTGTTCTAAGCTGGGGATCACCTGGTGCGTGGAGCAGGCATGGCCACCTGGAAAGATGCACTGAGACCACTGCACGCATCACCAAGCAAACAGGAAGCGGACTTTCAAATTTGCAAAGGAATGTATGGGGTGCAGCTGATGGTTGGTCACCTGTGAGCAGGGCAGTAGAGTTCAAACTGATGTCCAGAGAGGTGAGAACAGGCATTGTGGGACACCTCCCAGAGGCCAGTTGCAGCGCTGTAATCACCACGGTTTCTACACTGGCATCGCAGCGCTGTAGCCCTGGCACAAAAAGCTCTATGCCTCTCGTTGGAGTGGTTTTTTAAGAGCACAGCATCTGTGCACTAAGTGGCTTGGCAGTGTGTACACCTCGGGAATTCCAGCGCTCAAAGCTGCTTTACTGCGCACAAACTTGCCAGTGTAGACAGAGCCTGGGTTGCTATTTCAGGCCATTGGGTTACATCTGCACTAGAGAACTGAACCATTGGTAATTCAATCAATGGAATTATAGTTGTGTAAGTGGCCTTGCTGCAGTGCATTCAAAGTAGCCAATATGTTTCAGATGCAGTTTTACTCTGCCTCCACATGGGTATTCTATTCCATTGCTCACATGCTGAATCTTCCACTTTGAACTACAGAGGCAAAGAAAGGGAGGAATTTGCACAGCTCGGGAAAGGGGACACTTGTACCCTCGTGTGAGGCTGAATCCACCCATTTAAGACCAGGGCCAGCTCCAGGTTTTTTGCCACCCCTTGAAAAGAAAAAGAAAAAAGAGCCAGAATGCCACCCCAAGCACATGCTTAGGAGGCTGGTGCCTAGAGCCCGTCCTGTTTAAGAGTCAGATTGTGTTAATTAGAACCCAGAAAACTGTCCCTGCAACCCCATGTCTGCCTGCAAAACCAGCCCAAATGGTACAAATAATAAAAAAAAAAGAGACATACTTTGCAAGGGGTCTTTGTCTCCCAGTTTCTCATTTTGAACCTGCTCAGCTGCCATCTCCAAAGCTTGGGATTCTCTAAACTCGGCCTCGGTTCCAAGCATAGTCTTGGGCATCTCCCAGTCCAGCTCCTCCTCCTGGGTCCTTGCTGAAGACATGAAGCTGGTGGTGTCTTTCTTCTCCTCCACATCTGGGTCCCTCACCATCATAGTATACAGAGTGCCTCCATACGATCAAGCAAGAACTTGGTTCAGTGCATCTGACTGGGCGGGTTTGCCTCCATGCCAGCTGCTACTTTGGATCTTGTTACACTGCAACTTCAGCCCTTTGATATTTTCATAGCACTGTGTGCTACCCTGAGCGACACTCTGCTTGGTAAGACATTTAGACACCCAGTCACAAAGTTCCGCTCCAACTGGATCACCTTGCCATCAGTACCGGCACATCCACCTCTTGCCAGCTGGCAACACGCATAGAAAGTGTTTTTCTAAGACATTAGACATCCTGATAAAGAAGTGGCCCTCAGGACATCATCATTTCTGGAGAAGTTGAGGCTGGCAAAATAGCATACAAACAAACAGTGTATGCAGCACTTGGTATAAAGGTTTCTGGAAAATGTAACCTGGGATAGTAGAGTACAGACCATCCACACAGTTGACTTGTACAGTGCAACGGTGCCAGGAGGACTATTTTCACCATAGAGACTATTACTCCAGCACTAGCCATCTGCACCAGCACTGAACCGGTGGAGATTGTTTACAGAGGCCCGCCATGCAGCAAATTAGCTTTGCTGAAAACAAGTGAATATTGCAGAATATACATTTGCCTGTGCACCACTGAGAGAAACTGCATAAGCGCCTGAGACATACAGGAATGCCTGTGGGATATGCACTGATTATCATTCCCAAATTTTCTATATTCCCATGGTCCAGCTGGAACTCTCTATTCTATCCAGAATATGGTGGCGGAGGGACAACAAAAATACCCCCCTACCTTACCATGATGCCCCACGGACATGGTTACAGAGATTACAAACAGCTGCACATGGTACCAACTGGTCCACAGTAGCTGAGAACAGCTGCAATAAAATAGGTTTTCTTTAAGAGAGACTCCCATTCACTTCAGTGGGTTTTAGAATGGGGCCCAACTGAGGAGAGATCTGTGGAGCAAAATATGAATTGGCTACTCAAGCTATTCTTGCACTTACTCTAAAAATATGGAAGACCAGCACTGACGCTGAAAAAAACCAATGGAGATACCAAGTAACTCAGCTTGATTGTAATTCGCTACTTTACACAATCCCCATGTGTGATGTGCAACACACGCACACACAAAAAGGACACACAGATGACAGACTAAGAAAAGCTTGAATACTCTCTCTCTTCTGACAATCAAAGGCTAAGCTATATATAGTCTCTCATTTCACATCCGTTTTCTTAACTAGCAAATAGTGCTTCACAAGCATCCCAAGGAATCTATAGTAAATGAAGTCTTCTCATGGATCAGATGCATAACAAATATGACACTGGCATCCAAGGAAAGGGAAATACCATTTATTTCCTCCACACACAACACCCAGGAGCTCTTCACTAATATTCTCAAGCAGTAGTTCAAATGAATGTGTAATAGGCAGTGGTGCCCACCCCTCACTAATGCAAAGCCAATTCTATCAACTTCCACTTTAGCACAGAACTTTGTGTTCTGAACTTAATCCATTCAGAGACCATCCCATTACTGCAAAAGATGTATCCTCTGCACCTAATCAAATGTGCTTTTTCTGCATCAAATGATAGCAACAGCAGAGCCCCAGTAGATGAGGCTAGTGGATCAAATTTAGTCAATAATCATCGGAGGAACATATGTGCTTAACAAAACCCTTTCTGATCTTTGTAGATGAGATACAGCAACCCTCCTACAACCTGCTAGCTGATCTTAAGTTATGAAACTGAATAACAAGACTCCACACCAAGGGTCTGCCATTTTTTAAAATAGGAAATAATGCTGATATAAGCTTCCATTGCAGATGGGAGAGGAAATTTAGTCGTCATTGCATGAGTGAACAATTGTGTGAGGGAACCATGAATTTTGTCTATTCTCCCCTACATTCCCTCCACTCTCCCCCAAAAAATCAAAGAATAAAATAAACTAACTAAGCTTGAATCTTCTAAATTAAGCCTCTTTTTAAATAGCAAGCACTGCTACAGTTTAATACACTTCTGCTGTCTTTGGCTTTAAATGCTACTTTCCACAAGGAGCAAAAACACAAAACACTAAGAAAATCGCAATAGATTTAACAATTAAAAAGTGTATTTTAAACCATAAATCCTGAACAGCAGCAAAGGAGCATTATTATAACATTAACATGGAAGGAGGGGAGACAGCAAAAATTGAAGCCAAATCATATGTGCAAAACTCCCCTTCACTATCTGTTCTCTGTCCACTACAGTTCCCATGGTGTATAATGCACTCCCACTAGTAACAACAAAGTGATACTAACATCCTATTCACTGAAGCTACAAAATGTTATACTACAGCATGAATGAAATGTTAGAAGTCTCATTTTTTTGTCATCCATGTTAGATGCTAAAAGCCACTTACATTTCTTAATTAAAATAACATTCCCATGCAATAATTAAGTCAATGTTTCCATTATAAACCCATCTTTCCATAGGCTGGAAAACTTGCTACAGCTGACCTGTCAGAGAGAAAAATCCAAGCCATAGAATTGTTTTAATCAACAAATCTGAAAGAGAGAGGATAAAGCAGCAGTTGTACTTTTTTGCTTTTTCCTAATAGCTTTCTTTAAAGCTTAAAAACTATCATTGCTTAACCCATAATACTGCTTTTGCTACTGTTCAGATCACCTGTATTTACAGTAGAACCTCAGAGTTACAAACATAGCAGGAATGGAGTTTGTTAGTAACTCTGAAATGTTTGTAACTCTGAACCAAACATTATGGTTCTTTCAAAAGTTTACAACTGAACATTGATTTAATACAGATCTGAAACTTTATTATGCAGAGGAAAAATGCCACTTTCCCTTTTTTGTTGTTAGTTTACGTTTAACACCGTACTGTATTTGCTTTTTTTTTTTTTTTTTTTTGGGGGGGGGGCTGGAGGGGTCTCTGCTGCTGCCCAATTGCATACTTCCAGTTCCATATGAGGAGATTCTCTGTATGAACTTACACAGAGCCATTGGGGTTTGCATGTACAAACTATTATCTAAGCTAGCCATTACTAGCTGATTGCCAGAACCTGCCAGTAGTAACTACTAGCACTTTAGCCCTTAGTCAAAGTCATGGCTTGCAATGACTCCCGCAGGCCGTTCTGGGAATTAGCTCTGCCAGCTTGCACTCTCCTTCCAGTGAGTCTTCCCCCCACATCCTGTCTCAGGCCTTGTCTACACTACAGGGGAAATTCGATCTAAGCTACGCAATTTGAGTTATGTGAATAGAGTAACTCAAAATCGACATAGCTTAGATTTACGTACTGTGCGGTACACACTACACGATGTCTACGGGAGATGCTCTCCCATCGACTCCCCCTACTCTTCTCAATCCGGTGGAGTACAGGAGTAGACAGGAGAGCAATCTGTCTAGTGAAGACCTGCTAAATCGACCACCGATGCATTAATCGCAGCTCTTCTATCCCCCGGTAAGTGTAGACAAGACCTCAGTCTGCAGCCCTGAATCTGCAGCCTACTCTTCATGGCTTGGCCCTCTGGCCAGGTCACTAACGTCCTCCTCTTCCAGGGAATTCACAGTCTTTCCAGACCTGCTGTCTACCTGGCATCTCCAATGCCCTGGCCACTCCCCGGGGGCTGGGAAGGGAACCCAGGCCCACTCTCTACACTGAGTTCCAGTCCAGGGACCCTCAGCTCAGCAGCTCTGGACTTCCCTTTCTTAGCCCTCACTCCTCGTTCCCTGTACTGCTTCTCACCATTGGCTTCCCTTCTCTATCTGGGTCTACCAATTCCAAAACCCTCCTCCCTTTCCAGGGTATGACTGCATCCAATGCACCCTGCAGTCTCCAAACACTGCTCCCCCTTCATAGGGGGAGACTGCCCTTGCCAAGCAGCAGCCGTTCCCAGAAACAGTGACCCCTATCTGCAGCCAGCTACCTGGCTTTATACAGGCCCCATCTGTTCCTGCACAGCCTGTTCCTCTAATTAGGGCTTTCTTCTTAGCCTCCAATCTATTAGGTTAATTGACCCATCTGGCCTCCATTAACCCCTTCCACTCCTGCATGAGGTAGCCACCCCATCACACCCCGCTATAGTCAAGGAAGTGCTAGCATATTACACATCTTTGCAGAAAGTTAAACAGTAGTAGAGTGCTTTGGCTAACATAAGTTAAACTTAAAAGTGGACTGATTCTCTTATTTGCAAGTCTAGCCAGAAACATAGGAAACAATATCTAAAACAAACCTACTATTTGTCTGTAATGTGACTTTGATGATATATGCAGCATTACAGAATTTGTTGCCACCACTTCATAAAAGCATCTTAGCAGCCACTAACAGAAGTTATGGCAGGGAAAAGAAGTGGGAACTTTAAGAGCTAAATTCAGTGATTCTATAAGCATAAGAATTTAGATGGAAGACCAATCCTAGTAAAATATCACTCCTTCTCAGTGTAAGTATTTTTTTATTTTAAGAAAGAACACAAGAGAAAAATGTTGCTTGAAAAATATAGCAATGAATACACAACTTGGTATTATATTGAGACAGCCCTATATAATATTAGGGATGCTCACCAAGGAGAGAGAACTAACGTACAGCTGACCAGACTAATTTCTATATTGAGTTAAAGCACAAGACAATTATCCTAACTCATATCAGGCATCTGTATAAAGTTAGCAACAAAGGAAGTTCGGCCTGTAACCACTGGCTGAAGATCCTGGCACAGGAAAGCATTTCATCTGATCCAGATGTTTATTTTCCTCAAAATGTATACTTGTGAACATTGTTTTCTACTACTGTTTCACAAATTACTTAATGAGATAAGTCACAAATTAATGTTATTTGATGTTGCGGACTATTCGCCTACAATGATTTGTTTTCATTTCCCCTAAGGCTTGTTCCAATTGCTGAATTAGGTGGAGCAGAGTAGCAGGGTCAGTTTGTAATATTTTGGTTGTCTGATCTCCATTTTGATCAAGGTGTAGCTTTATAGTGACAGCTGGTTTAATCTGTTGTCTCAGACTTCTGCTGGCAAGCTTTATGAAGATGTTCAAATGAGATGAAATGGGGAAGTAAGAGGGAAAAAAGAAACAGTATGTGTTAAAACAAAGAAATGCTAGGAACCCAAGTGTCAATCTGGAACTCAACACTTCGGCAACTTTATTCATAGACTGACATATAGTTTACTCTTTCCATCTGTATCTAGTTTTATCATCATCTAATAATGATTGCAGTTTCTGGTTTAATCAAATGTAGTTTTTTGCAATGCTGTCATTTTACAATGCTTCATTATATAGTACACCAAAGACTTTTTATTTAGTCTATTTTATTGATTTTTAAAAAGTTATCCTCTAATTTAGTATATAAATCTCTGACTGAACTCCGCATTGTAACAGTACATAAAACAATGAAATCATTTTGCAACATTAACTATATTCTTCATCTATCTTAAAGCCCACTGTCTTCCAGTGCACACTAGTAAATAAACATCTGCAAATATTTATATAAATGCAGATACTGCAGCCTCAAACATTTTAAGAAGATTGAATTAACCTTATTTTTTTCACAATAGCTGTTCTGCCAAAATGTGCTAAAATGAAATTCAGATTATCTACTAAGACTAGGGTATGTTACCTGCACATCTAGTCTCCATTCAAGGCTGTGGTAACTGGGAAGCTTTGGTGCCAGTTCACCAAGAATGCTTCTGATCTCCTTTCTGTTGTCAAGGTAAAGCTGGAGCAATAATTTGTTCAATTCTTCTGAGAATCCCAGAACAAGTACAGAGTCTTGGAAGTCTATCTCAGAAATCTAGAAATTAACAATTTAGAATATAATCAGGAATTGCACAACTGTTGTTGCTATTACTATGTTACTTGCTCCCCAGAATCTATATATCACATTTTCTAAAGTCACATTACCTAGTTACAATCCCTTTCATGCAGAAATATAAAAGAGGAGTTCCATATCTAGAATCCATCAAACCTCTCACATGTTAACTAGTGTATAAATGCCTATATGATATTGCTACCAAACATACATCAACATAGATAATAATATTCAAATACAACTACTCAAATAAATTAAAAAGGGCAAAAAAAGGCTTAACATTTTGTATTTAATCATTTTGGTACACCTATTTGAAAGTAGTAGGAACCAAAATAACATACTAATAGAAGGAGCTTATAACAATGACTTATTGGGCCTTGACAGATCCTAGTAAATTTCTAGATATCAGATACATTTATAAACTATTGTGTAGCATTATTATTAAAATTTTAAAGTACTCTGAAATTTCTAAAATGCCTATCTATGTACATAAGCACTGGGTGCAACACCAGAGCTCACATTACATTAATCTAGAGTGGCCCTTGTACTTTGACAGTCCCAGATCAATGGTTTTCTACATGTATGTTTTATTTTATGGTCTAGTTCAGTTTCTATTATTCTGGAAGGAGTCATGTACTTAAGAGAAGAGTCTTCCTTTTGCACTGTTGCCAACAAGTAAGTATTCCATGACAAGCTCTATCCCATCAAAATGCCAAGGGAATTTATTTCATTTTTCAGGTCACCCTACTTTCCGAAGGGAGATATTTCACTCTATTCCAAGAACTGGAAGCAATACCAGAAGAATACACGTGAATGAAGTTAACTCAGGACTACTAGTCAACTGCTCCACTTATTTCATACATTTGCAATATTCAAATATCCTCTTACTTATTGAACGGTCTTCCCAATGGGAAGACAATTTATTACCCAGGTACCTTTCTTTCTTTCTTTCCTATTTGCCTGGATTCATATTACCTTTTATGCTGATTTAGTTAAAATCTCACAAACTAAGCAGCATCAGGCCAGTAGCCTGGGTAGCTCCAAGAAACAACCAATAAGAGGAGTTAATCTAGTCTGTATTCAGTATAGCGTTTTGAACTCAAAAATAGATTTCCCTTCACTTACGTTGGATAGTTTCTTTAAAGTATTATTCCTCACTTTCTGTTCTTTATTGTTGTGTATTGTTGCTATGTGCTGTTAAAAAGTTTAACTCTAGAGCCACTGAAATGCACATGCTAGGCAAAGTGAAGTGAGTCACATAGACAGTGCTTTGGGATGCTTAATATTAGGATACTATGTAAAAATGATGTTGCTTTTATACATACCTTTTCGTTCTCCCATCATCAAGAAGTTGTCAAATTTTGAAAACCTGACTTAGGTCCCTTGTCTAAGTGTTTCCAGCATTGTAGGCATATTGTGAAAGCCTTTGTTTTCCAATAAAAAACTGGAGGACTTCTCTCAAACTTTTACCTCCAGATATATACTATCGCAACATTATTCCTTACCATGAGCTTGGAGCCCTCAGTGAGAAGATATGTTAATCCCTCAACTCCATGCTGAATAACATCACTACTAACATTAAGTTTTCCTGAAAACAAAACAGATATTGAAGACAAGGTAAGGTGTATCGGTCCAGGCTATAACACACAGGTCATTTAAATAAATAAATAATTTTTTAAAAAGCATAGCAGAACTAGTACAGACTTAAGTATACATTGCATGGTAAGTCACAACAGGACCTGACAGAATGCTTTAGAGTTTATTAAATCATATCATAAAATAATGTGCTCAGTTGTGTATCACTTTTTAAATCTAACCAATGGTGACCAGATTGGTACTAGTGTTGCCAACTTTCAGACTTTGCCCTTTGGAAAGGGAGGCATTGCATTAAAGGGACACAAACACATAATCACACCTAAATTATTTAAACCACAGTTACAAGTATAATTTACAATTGCTATAGACGAAAGATTTAAAAAAGAAAGGGAGTGTTTTCAGTTGTTTTTCTTTATACATTTGATAATCCTTTGGGTACAGCTAATGTCATTCCTCCACCTCCCAGCTATAATCCACTAAACAGACAATTTTACTCTGATAGTTGGATGGGCCTTTCACAAAGCAACAGGAGACGGAAAAATATTTTTCGAAAACCAGGAAAACATTACTGTAAGACAACAAAAAAATGGAAGAGAAATTTAGAAGCACCAGAAATTTATTTTGTTAATTGCATATTTCAAGTTGATGACATCCATTTAAGGCATCATGATGTTACATCTGTCCCAAATATATTTCTGGATTTTATATTGCTGCTCAACACTGCAGTATAAGGGAGGGCAAACTACGGCCCACGGGCTGGATCCAGCCCCTCAGGGCTTTCAATCCGGTCCGCAGAATTGCCAGCCCCACGGCGCAGCGCGGCTAAAACAGGCTCCCTGCCTGCCCTGGCCCTGCGCCGCTCCCAGAAACGGCCGGCACCACGTCCCTGCAGCCCCTGGTGGAAGTGGGGACAGATGGCTTTGTGCACTGCCCTCGCCTGCAGGCACTGCCCCCTCCCCCTCCAGCTCCCATTGGCCAGAAATGGGAAACCACAGCCAATGGGAGCTCAGGGGTGGTACCCACAGGTAAGGGCAGCACACAGCAGAGCCGCCTGCCCCATCCCACCCCCACTAGCCATTGTCAGACATGCTGTCCACTTCCGGGAACGACGCAGGGCCAGGGGAGGTAGGGAGCCTGCCTTAGCTCTGCTATGCGCTGCTGCAACCCCAGAGCTGCTCAAGGTAAGTGGCACCGGGCCAGAGCCCACACCCCTCCTGCACCCTGCATCCCAACCCCTGCCGTAAGCTTTTTAGCCCCCTGCCACACCCCTCCTTCACCCCAACACCCTCCTCTGAGCCCCCTCCCACACTCCGCACCTCCTCTTGCATCTCAACCCGCACTCTGCACCCCCTCCTGCATCCCAACCCCCTTCCCTGAGCCCCGTCCCACCCTGCACCCCAACCCCCTGCTGCACCCCAACTCCCTGCCCTGAGCACCCTGCTGCACCCCACACCCCGTCCCACACTCCCCACTCCCTCTCATACCCCAACCCCCTGCCCCAGCCCTACATTCATGGCCCCCATACAATTTCCTCGCCCAGATGTGACCCTCGGACTAAAAAGTTTGCCCCCACCCGTTGTAGTATCTAAGGATACGTTTTTGATTAATAAAATCTAAAATATCTAGGTTGTTTTAATTAGTGTTTTAAAAAACTCAGTTTTAACAATTCCCCGTCAGTCCAGCAAGATCCCAGGCAGCATTACCCTTCTGCCCCACTTCTCTTGCTCTTACTTGCGGCTCCTTCGTAGATTTTCGGGTTGGTGCCTTTTCTTAAGAACTCCACCGCGATACGGCCAAATTCACCAACAACTGAAATGAAAGGAGATTAAACGCTCTGCAGACCTGCCTAGTGACTCCTGTGCTTTGGGTAACTCTCGGGCAGTTCCAGCCTGTTGGGAGACAGGGGGCGTTTTGCAATGCCAGGGACACATTTCACACCTTGCCCAAGCCTTTGCCAGGTGTCCCTCATTAACAGAGCTGACATGTGGTCCCTGCAGAAGGCCCTGGGCTCTTAGGGGTAGGGTGAACAGACAGCAAGTGTGAAAAATCAGGACACGGGGTGGGGGGGTAATAGGAGCCTATATAAGAAAAAGACCCAAAATCAAGGCTGTTCCTATAAAATCAGGACTAATCACCCTACTTAGGGACCCTCTCAACCACAGCGGGCTCCAGCGGCGGGGTGATGTCTGGTGCTTTGGGAGCAGGACAGAGGACCCTGTTTCAGTTTATCAGGGTCACAGACCCCACTTCGCTGCCCAAGGGGGGCCACGCTGGCGCTGGGGGCTTGTGGGGTCTGTGGGCGCGAAGGAGCCCGGCCAGGACGGGGGAACAGGGCGGCGCAGCACGGAGGCCGGGGCGGGGCGAGCCGGACCTGCGCTGTCCACCTGGGTCAGGAAGCCCAGGTGCTCCTTGCGCTCCTCAGACAGCACCAGCAGCATCTTCCCGGCCGCCGCCGCTCGCCTGCTCCGCTCCTAGGCCGGGCGCCTCCCCGCGGTCAGCTGACCCGCTTCCCGTCAGGGTGGCTCAGCCAGCGCGCTCCGGCCGGCGAGCACGGCCCGGCACACGGGTTCCGGGGCGCCAGGAGCAGGGACAAGGCCGGGCGGGCCTCCTCTGCGCGGAACTGGGCTGCGCCTGCGTGTGCCGGGGGCAGTTCAATCCCCCCGCGCTGCGACCCAGGCGCCCCCGAGGGCGGGAAGGTCCCACGATCGCGGCCGGTGTCCAGCCCAGGAGCCCGAAGGGTCCCCAGAGCGCGCTAGGCCCTGAAGCGGGGTATCGGCGCCACAGGCACAAGGCTCTGTGTCCCGCACAGCTAAGCGCCGCGTCCAGATTTCAAACCCTCCGGTAGCAGGAGGGTTTCCACGCCCGAGTGTGGGTCAGAGCTAGCGCTGCATTGCGGCCCACCCAGAGCGTGGATTAACATCTCCGTATTTGAGGGAAACTGTTTCAGTGCTGCTACGGATTTCTAATTTCGTTAATTCACACGTTCAGGGGTTGATCCCGCCAAGCATGAGGTTAATCGAGTGCAGACAGTGCTTTACACGTGCAAGGCACGATGAGCCCTCACTAGTGAAGAGCTAAACAATCGGTTTCAAACATTGTTAATATTTATAGATGGTATGTAACTGTGCTTCACCTCTAGCTTTCAATTTACTGTAAATTATTCAAAAGGGAAACGAGAATAAAGCAGCTAATACTTATTTGTGGGTGCCCTATGTAGGTGGGTGCACTAAGATTCCCACAGCTGGCAGATTTTATTTGGGAAGAAGTTCATTTAGAAATGGAAAAGGCCTGTGGATACCAAGTGAAATATTTACAAATTTAGTTTAGAAGTCACCCTTCACAGCTATTTCCCTCCTTCCACCCCCAAGTTTTGACAAATCCCTAAATCCACTGTCCCCTCCAAAAAGGGCAGGAAGAAAACAATCAGCCTAATGTTCTTTATTGTTTATCTGCCTGTTCCTTTTGTCTAATTTTAAACTACTGGAAATATTAATAAACAGAAAATATTATTCTAAATGAAAATGTTTCCAACTGGTCTGAGAGACTGCCTGAGTAGGAGAGGTTTGGGTTTTTGTTTAAAGATACCACTCATCTACTACAGGGGTAGGAACTGTAAAAAATTCTATAATAGTTTCAGTGTGGATATCTAAAAATAATTATATAAGCAAAATAGATCAGATTTTGATTTTACCAATGTGCTACAATGATACTATGCATCTTTGTGGCTTTTTGTTTATTGATGACACTGTAATTCCTATAAAGTGCAGTCTAGTGTAATATGACCACAGTGAGACCAATTCCTTCATGTCACAAAAACAATGAGTCCGGTGGCACCTTAAAGACTAACAGATGGGCATAAGCTTTCGTGGGAAAAAACCTATTTCTTCAGATGCATGGAAGCAGTGGGTTTTTTACCCACAAAAGCTTATGCCCAAATAAATCTGTTAGTCTTTAAGGTGCCACCGGACTCCTCGTTGTTTTTGTGGATACAGACTAACACGGCTACCCCTCTGATACTTGGTTTCATGCCACAGTGGACAAACTGCCACAGATTTAAATGGGAGGAGGAGCAGATCCTAGATTCGTAGTTAAAAGGTAGTCACCAATTGGTTTTAAGTACAAGTATGGTATATAAATGTGCAGCATTGAAAATAAAGATACTATATGCTAATACCTGTCAAAAGAAGATATATAAGAAAAATGGAAATACATTGTAATCATTTTTATTTTTACAATTCTGTAGAAAATCTAATTTTTTGTATGTGATTCATGTTGACATTGGTTGACAAGAATACTGACAAGTCAAAATCACAGGCAATACACAGTGCAATCAGTTGCTAAACCAACAAACATATTTCAGTTGTTAATTTAATAGCTCACTTGTCCATCTTTTCTCTCATAGGAGTGAGAGGAGCAGAGGAGAAATACACAGGAAGACACACATACACATTGTTACTCCTGCTTCTCACAGAACCACTGAAGATACTATCTCAGGGCATGTCTACACTGCCCTGCAGTCTGGACTACGAGACTGTGAACAGCAGTGCGCACCGAAGTCCTGTGCTGTAACTCTCCTGTGCAGATGCTATGGGAGCAAGGTTCCCAGTTCTCATTACCATAGTCCTATTTGAAGAGGACTATATTAATGTAAATAAGAAATCTTTTTGCTTGTGCCTGCAGCATCCACACGGGGGAGTTATAGCACAGCACTTTGGTGTGCACAGTTCTTTACACCCCCATAGACTAAGGCAGACCAGGCAGTGGAGGCATGCCGTCAGACACGATTTTATCATTCTATATTTCAGGAAAGAATTTCAATCTGAAAGTGCTACCTGTATATCAGAGACATTTTGAGAGATGGAAATGATTTATTAGGCAATCTAGTCCATATGCCTGCCAATGCAGGAGATTTCATTTTATGAAATGGCAGGATTTTAAATGTGTGACCCCTTTGTGTATTTTACAGTACTTCTAATTCAGTTCATGTGACAGAGTATGAAATAGAATATTTCACACTAATTGGGGTCCCTGTTCTTCTCCCATTTAAGTCAATGGTAAAACTATGATTTCTCTGCAAGACAAGTCAGGCTCTGTACACCAAAATGCTTTGCAGAGATAAGTAATATACTCTCAGTTAAAGCCTGATCATGTTAACTCTTACTCATTCAAATAAGTCTTACTCATTGTAACATTAGCTGATCAAGTCAGTGGATAGTCACCCCTGTCATGTGACAAGGGTGTTAACTTTTTTTAACCCTTTCCCATATCAAATGACTGGGGTCAGACAATAAAAGCCAGTCTCTTAGGCCAGGTCTACACTCAAATGTGAAGTCAATCCACCTAAATCACTCGGGAATGAAAAATCCATACTCCTGAGTGATGTAGTTAAGCCAACCAAACCCCCACTGTAGATAGCACTAGGTTTGACAGAAGAATTTTTGTGTTGACCTAGGCTATGTCTACACTACCATGGTAAGTCAACCTACACTATGCAACTCCAGCTACATGAACAACATAGCTGGAGTTGACGTACCTTAGGTCGAATTAAAGCGGGGTCTACACCGCGGGGGGTCAACGGGAGAAACTTTCCCATAGGCCCACCTTACTCTTCTCATCAGGTAGAGTACAAGGGTCAACTGGAGAGCGATCCCTGTCAATTTGATGGGTCTTCACTAGACCCCTTAAATTGACCACTGGTGGATCAATCTCAGAGTGTGGATCCTGGCTGTGTGTCGATGTAGCCCTAGTTATCGGCTCTTGGGGAGGTGGATTAACGACGCCAATAGAGAATCCTTCCCGTCATTGTAATGAATTTCAACACTAAAACACTGCAGTTGTGCTGCTTAGCATTTCAAGCGTAGACAAGGCCTTGCAAACACTCCTGTTCACACATTTACTGCACACAGGACTAGTCCCTTGAGTTCAATGGGACTGCACAAGTAAGGATTACTCATATAAGTAAGGTTTGGCAGAATGAGGACCCTAAATAAATATCTCAATGGAAGAGAGAAAGAAAAATTAGCAGAGGAGACTTAAAAAAGGACAGATTCAATGAGGTAGAGAGACACAGGGCACGCTCTTCTGGATAGCAGGAGCTGTAGAAAAGGTTTTGATCAAAGTCATTGTGAAACTGTTTTAGAGAGAGGAGTGGAAGGTTTTTAAACTCCTAGGGAGTGCTGGAGGATGAAGTCTGCAAGCATGACTACAGGTTCAATAGGAGATTCTCACAGGCTTTGCTTGGCACATTAAAGCTTAGTCCTTGGTGATCTAATATTTCTCTCACAGTGGTGCTATACAATGCTGAAAACCTTTGGTTCACACTAATCTAATGAGTCATTCTTTTTCCCTTACACGTTGCATTCAGTTTTTCAGAATTATTTTTGTCACATGATTTAATCTTTATTCTCTTTAGAGCTAAAGAGATCAAACATCTGAAACAGATGAAGCCCAGAGCATCCACTAATGATTTATACATTATCTTCATGTAATGTATTAATTGTTAATATACTTTCATTGACCATATCTGTATACTATGTCATTGAATTTAGGATGCTTGTCGAATAGGACATTGTTGATAATGTTAGAGCATTCAAACATAGGCTCTCTTCCCAAACTACAGGTTCCTGGAAACATTCAATATGAAATCAGGCCTTCATCAGTATACAGGTTTGCAGACACTCTTCTTAGCTAGGGTTCTTGCAATTCCCAGTTGTTGAAGCCATGGTTTCTCTTTAAATGCACTGCAAGACAAGTGACAGGACAAATTAACTGTTATATATATGGATCATAAGCTGATTAGTTTATAAACTGACCCCTCAAGATGGATAAGTAAAAACGGAATTTTTTTATAACCCGTTCATAAGCCAACCCTATAATTCAGGGGTCAGCAAACTTTGGCTCCCAAGCCATGAGGATAAGCTGCTGGGGGGCCAAGATGGTTTGTTTACCTCAAGTGTCCACAGGCACAGAGGTAACCCTAAGTAAACAATGTGTCCCGGCACACCAGCTGCTTACCCTGATGGGCCGAGACAGCAACTGGTGGGGAAATTTTTTTGGGGGGAGGAGCTGGGAGTCAGGGGAGTAACCCCTGTGACCACCCCTCACATGACCCCACCCCTAGCCCAGGACCCCCACACTGTCCCCATCCCATCCCTTCCTGCCTTATCTGGGGAGGGCCAGGGGAGAATGTCTCTGACCTGGCTGGAGCTGCTAGGACAGGCTGGGCAGTGCGGCCGCAGCATGTTCCAGCAGGCTGGGCCGGGCGGTGAAGCCACAGCCTGCTCTGGGGAGCGGAGGCAAGCGGCACACGGCTGCAGCCTGCCAGCCATAGGCATGTGCACAGGGTGTGCCAGGTTTGCCCAGGGAACAGGGAACCGCAGCCAATGGGAGCTTCGGGGGAGGTACCTGGAGGCATGGCAAGGGCAGCATGTGGAGCCCTGTTCCCCCTCCTCGGGGTCGTGCAGGGATGTGGTGAGAGACGCGGCATGGGGCCAGGGCAGGCAGGTAGGGAGCATGCCGTTCCAGGTAAGTAGTGCCAGGCCGGAGCCTGAACCCCTCCTGCACTCTGCCCCTCCAATTCCCTGCCCTGAGCCCTCTGCCTGCACCTCGAACCCCTCCTCTGCCCCAATCCCTTGCCCTGTGCCCCTTCTTGCACACCACACCCCCTCCCACACTCCGCAACCCTCCCACACCGCAGCCTTTATGATGTTTGCCTTTAAAAAAATTAAATAAAATTCCCTGAGTGCACATTCTAATGAAATGTGCTGCGTACGCCTATGCTGCCAGCCCTGGACCTGCAGCTGCTTTGGAGGCTGAAGGGAGAACAGTGTGGCCAGAAGTGGAGAGACTCTGGCCCCACCTCTTCCCTTCTGTCTCTGCTGGCTGTGCTGCCTCTCCTTGCTCCCTCTGTTGGGCAGAGGGGCTGTGTCCCACCTCTCCCTCTCCTTTCCTATTCATAAGCCAACCCCCTTCTCTGGTGCTTTCCTTTTTTACTAAAAAAATTCAGCTTATGAATGAGTATATACGGTGTATCTTGCACCTTTTGCGCAGGCAAAACTTCCATTGACTTGACTGGGTATTTTTCCCAAGTAAGCAAGATCAAATTCATGATACACAATTCTTCTCACTAATGGCCTGATTATCAGTCTGACTATGCACAATTAGTTGTCTAATTTGTGTGTACAATACCCTGATTGAAAGTAATTGAATGTGCATATTATATAGTTAGATACAAACAGGCCATGAGCAGCAACCTGATATGAGTGCACACTGGAACTGCCTGAGAAGTTGCACAAATTAGACACACAATTGCTCACAGGAAATTTAGAAAATCAATTAAATGTATGGGAAATAACAGTAAAGAAGAAATATGATAGATTTTATCCAGTTATAAATTAAAACCATTTTTCACGCATCTTTTATCTACAATGTCTGTTCATCTAGTATTATTTTTATAACCTCAAAAAACGCATTCACAATGTATATTTTAAAGCATTTTTATCATATTACCACATTACTTTGTCAAGCTAGATACATATATTGCTAGTACTAATATTAATATATTTTATTCTGAAATCCTCAAGGATTGTTTAATATTATTGCCTAAAAAGAAGCAAACAGTTTTGATAGAGCATAAGCCCAAAGTCTGAATCAGCAGATTCATTTACACAATGCGTACACTACTGTTTTGGTAATAGAATGTGTCTGTCTGTGGCCCGGATCATGGCCTTCAGATTCATGCATCTGTCTCCTCTGCTAGAGCAGAGATCTGTGGCACCTACAGCTATATTCATGTTACGCACGGTGCGCACTGCTGGGCAGCAGTGAGGGGGAACAGCACTGGCCATCCCACTGCCCATTCAGATTTGGTCATAACAGCAGAGGAGGGAGTGCTACAGAGATTAAATTGAGTGAGTGGTGCTGTGACTAGGTGCATGGGCATTGCAGCACTATTGAAGTTTAGCCTTGTGTCATGATGGAAGGGACACGGTGCCAAACCTGAGTGGCACTGCGACTCCCCTGCACCAGATTGCAATACCATTTATCCCCCTCCCTATCCTGACAGAGGGCTGGTGGTGGGGCCAAACCTGAGTGGGCAATGAGGTGGCCAGTTCTGCTCCTCTCTGCTGCTGCTGTGGGACTGGCTCCTGCACATGAGTTCCTCCTGGGGATCTGCCTGGCCATGCCCCACTTCAGCACCCTGTGTCCCATCTCAGAGTTTGGGACCTACATGGCACCTGGCCAGGCCGGTCTGGAAGGCAGGGGTGCAGCGTGGTGCTAGGGACAGCAGCTGCAGCAAGGATGGCTTTACAGCAGTGGTGGGCAACCTGCGTCCCACCTGCAGGCTGCATGCAGCCCATCAGGGTAATCTGATTACAGATTGTGAGACATTTTGCTGACATTGATCGTCCGCAGGCATGGCTCCCCACAGCTCCGAGTGGCCACAGTTTGCTGTTCCCAACCAATGGGGGTTGCTTGGGAGCAGCCTTGGCCAGAAAAATTCTTGTTTGTGCATCTCCACTGAAGCGAGAGGAAGGTGCAGGGCTTCTGTACAGGGATATGGAGGTGGAACAGCCAGTCATTCCAAAGACAAGGCAACCCTCCCTCTTCCAACAATTAATAGAGAACTCTGAAGAAATGCACATGGGGTGTTCCTCCTCCATACTCCTACCATTGGTTTTACTACATAAGGACAGCCATACTGGATCAGACCAATGATCCAACTAGCCCAGTATCCTGTCTTCTGACAGTGGCTGGTGTCAGATGCTTCAGAGGGAGTGAACAGAACAGAGCAATGTACTGAATTCCAGTCCCAGGTTCTAGCAGTCAGAGGTTTAGGAACACCTGAACATGGGGAAGGAGGTTGATCTGACAATAAAGTACCCCATTACTACTTAAGAATGGCGACTAGAATCAGAAAACCATAGAAATGTAGGGGGACTGGCAGAGACCTCAATAGGTCATCTAGTCCAGTTCCCTGCACTGAGGCAGGACTAAGCATTAACTAGATCACCCCAACAGGTGTTTGTATAACCTGTTCTTCAAAACTTCAAATGACAGATTCCACAACCACCCCCCCCACAAGCCATTTATTCTAGTGCTTAACTACCTTTACAGTTAGAAAGATTTTCCTGATGTCTACTCTAAATCTCCTTTGCTGCAATATAAGCCTACTGCTTCTTGTCCTGTCCTGTCCTCAGTGGTTAAGGAGAACAATTTATCACCCTCCTCTAACAACCTTTTACATACTTGAAGACTTACCATGTCCCTCCTCAGTCGTCTCTTCTCCAGACTAAACAAACCCATTTTTTTTTCAATTTTTCCTAATAGGTCATATTTTCTACACTTTTAATTATGTTTGTTGCTTCTCTTTGGACTTTCTCCAATTTGTCCACATCTTTCCCAAACTGTGGTGCCCAGAACTTGACCCAATACTCCAGCAGAGGTCTTATCAGTGCTGAGTAGAGTGGAAGAATTACTTCTCATGTCTTGCTTACAACACTCCTGGTAATACATGCCAGAATGATGTTCGCTTTTTCTGCAACACTATTACATTGTTAACTCATATTTAGTTTGTGATCCACCCGTAACCCCCATATCCTTTTCTGCAGTACTCCTTCCTAGGCAGTCATTTCCCATTTTCTATTTGTACAATTGATTACTTCCTAACTGGAGTACTTTGCATTTGTCCTTATTGAATTCCATCCTATTTACTTCAGACCATTGTTCCACTTTTGAAATCTACTCCTGTCCTCCAAATAGCTTGTAATCCCTCTCAGCTTGGTATCATCCATAAAATTTATAAGTATACTCTCTATACCATTATCCAAATCATTTGAACAGAAGTGGGCCCAGAACTGATTCCTGTGGGGCTGCATTTGATACACTCTTCCAGCTTGATTGTGAATCACTGATAACTACTCTCTGAGTATGGTTTTCCAGCCAGTTGTGCATCCACCTTATAATAGGCTAATCTAGGCTATATTTCTCTAGTTTGTTTCTGAGGTCATGTAAACCAATATCAAAAGCCTTACCAAAGTTAACATATATCACCATCTTCTGCTTTCCCCCTATCCACAAGGCTTGTTATCTTGTCAAAGAAGGATATTAGGTTGGTTTGACATTATTTGTTCTTGACAAATCCATGTTGATTCTTACCTTATTCAAATTGATTGTTTGAATTCAGGAACTGAAGTTAAGCTGACAGGTCTATAATTCCCTGGGCTGTCCTTATTCTCATTTTTATAGATAGGTACTATATTTGACCACTCTTTCAACATGCAAAAATGGGACACATGCAGGAGCTCTGCCCCTCGGCTCCTCCACTTCCCCTTGAGGCTCTGGCCAGGCCAGAAGCCAAAGCTGGGCAATGGTAAGAGTCGCCTAGGGAGCCTGGAGTGCAGTGGGGAGCAGGGCTGCCCAGAGGATTCGGGGGAGTGGGGCAAAGCAATTTTGGGGGCCCTTTCCATAAAAAAAGTTGCAATACTATAGAATACTGTATTCTTGTAGAGGCCCCTGTAGGGCCTGGGGCAAATTGCCCCACTTCCCCCCCCTCGCCCCCCGCGGCCTTGGTGGGCAGCACTGGACCCTCCACCTGCCATGGGTGGGAGGTCAGGGTGCCCAAGAGGAGTCCCTGGCCTGTGTCTCTGTCCCTGGGGCATGCCACTCAGGGCAGGTGAATCATCCAGGGCTTCACACAGCATTTTGGACTCCCTGGGTGGCTCTCATTACTGCCTGGCTCCAGCTTCTGGCCTGGCCAAGGTCAGGGCTTTAGGGGGAAGAGGAGGAGCAGGGGACAGGGCCTCATGGCCTGTGGGGGGGCTAAGGCCCACCTCATCCACCCCACCAAGAAAAGGCTGGCATCACCCCTGAGCCTTGGACAGGCGCAGAATGGCGCTGCAGGAAATTTGGGACAAATGTTGACCTGGACTTGAAATGTACATTTTGGGACTGTCCTGATCAATTAGGAACAGGTGGGTCACCCTACCTCTGCACAGTATGACCTTGCATGTGCCATAAATGTGAGGTCACACTGTGCGGCGGACGCCATTTTGTAAAGCAAAATGGCATCCTCCATGCGGTATAACCTCATGTGTATGGGGCATGCAAGTTCACGCTGTGCAGAGAATGCCATTTTGCTCTCCAAAATGGAGTCCTCAATGCTGTCTGGGATCTCAGGAGAAAATAGTTCATTACAACGGAGTCATGCCAGCAAAAAGTTTGGGAACCTCTGAGTTATCGCTTAGTGAAAATAGACTCAAGCTTGGCACGGGCTCACTTCACACTTTCCAATGTTTCCATTTGCACCTTGGAATCATACATTTCTCTTCTTCCTGTCTTTCAGCCATAAAAAAAACCTGACAGATTCTTCCTGCCACCTATTACTAACAGCAATTCAAAATCATCCGTTTTTCTTGACATTTTTCTTCCCTTTAACAGTTTCACAGCGACTTTCTTCCCCTGAGGGCAAAGGAGTCCATCCTCCTCCCAACAGTTTGATTTTTAAAATGAAAGGAGACAATAACAATGTGCCAGATCCTGAGCTCCTCACTCAACATTTACTGAGACGAATTCCCATTGACTGAATAAACACTAACACCCTAATTCATCAAGAAACTTAAGTCCATGAGGAGTGCCTTTGAAGCCAATGGTACTTAAAATTACGCATGTACTTAATTCCCTTATATCGGTCCAAATTCTGATGTCTTCACTTAGTTGCAGATTCAACAAGGTAATTATTTTTCCTTTAAAAGTGTCTTATTAACTTCTTCTGCATAATTGCATAACTCTCCTCTTATTGTGCATGTTTAATATTCCTGGGAATGTGTAGTACTTCCTCACTCATAATTTACTGTGTTATCTAGTCAGGCGTGAAAGTAAAATGGAGCTCTTACCGGCCTGGGGCCACTCTGGCCCACCTGGAAGGGGCGGGGCCTCAGGCAGAAGGGGCGGGGCTGGGGTCAGCGTCCCTCAGCCAGTCCATCTGCACTCCAGCAGCAATTTAAAGGGCCTGGGGCTCTAGCCAGCAGTGGCAGCGGAGGCTGGAACCCCAGGCCCTTTTAAATCACAGCCCCAGGGAAGCGACTTCTTTTGCCCTGCCCCACTGGCTGCCCCTTTTGCGCCCCCTCATCAGCAGCCTTGCCGGGTCATCGCTGCCCCTTTTGCGGCCCCCCATTGGCGGCCCTGCTGGTAGGGACCTAGCAGGGCTGCCGACGGGGGGTGCAAAAGAGGCAGCAACGTTAAAGTACTGCCATGGCAGCGCTTTAAGCAGAGTCCTTAAATCCCTGCTGTGGCAGCGCTTTAAAGTCAGCGGTACGGGCCAGTACTGGTGGCTACTTTTTACTGGTACGCTGAACCGGCCCATACTGCCTTACTTTCACCCCTGTACCTAGTTCTTCTATGTTTGTTGTTTAAGAATTTTTTCAGCCTTCTCTGAATCTTACTACTTATATTTCTAGACTGAAAGGCATTGGCTAAGTGCAAGGATTCTGGTCACATAATGTTGTTCTTCCATCAACGATTATTCTCAGTACGAGGCCTCAATTGTAACCGATATGCATGCTAATAACTGCTACCAGTAGGTGGCAGTAATCCCTCAAACATATCCTACAAAAATTTCCTGCAACCATCTATCCATAATGTTGTTGTAGCCGTGCGGGTGCTAGGATATAAGAGAGACAAGGTGAGTGAGGACCTTTTTACACCTCAGATTCATTAATTACAGTAAAGGAAGAAAAAAAGTTTCTGGAGGGAAAATGATCGTTCTTTTATTGGACCAACTTCTGGTGATGAGAGAGACAAGCTTTCAAGCTACACAGAGTCTTCCTCAGGTCAGGGAAAGGTATTCGGAGTGTCACAGCGAAATACAAGGTCAAACAGATAGTTTAGCGTAAGTTGTTAGCATATATTCTAAGGGACCATTTACCTTAGTACCTTTCCCAGACTTAAGGAAGAGTTCTGTGTAGCTCGAAAGCTTGTCTCTTTCACCAACAGATGTTTGGTCCAATGAAAGGTATTACTTCATCCACCTTGTCTCTGCAAATATTGGCTATCTGTAACTTCCAAGAAAGTGCCAATTATAATTCACCAGTCCATGATTAAAAACCCTTAGTGACCAGTTGTAACGTCACACAAACAAAATACAGCTTTAAAAAACCTGATAGTTTTTGGATCAGCTTCTACGTATTTTGGTTCCTTTTCTCATGCATTTTAATAATGAGGACAAAACAGAACTGTAAATCAAATCATATTATTATACTTAGAAAATACAGTTACTTACCTGTTGTAACAGTTGTTCTTTGAGATGTGGCTGCAGATATGTATTCCACAACCCACCCCGGCGGCAGATCTGGCAATGCTCTTGCACATGAGCCTCCCCCAGACACCTCAGACAGCTGGAGTCTGGGTTGCTCACTGGTATAGGCTTGCCACAGGAGGCATAGGATTTGAAGTCTGGAGACTGAGGCATGGCCCTCTACGCAACTGTGGGGTCTAACTATATATACACACTAAAGTTGTATATATATACATACACTAAAGGTAACTAAACTTGCGAAGAAAGAAGGGAATAACAAAGCCACTAGATGAAAGCCTTGCCAAGGCAAGAGGAGTTGTTCCAGCGACCATCTTGGGTGGTAAGAAGGAACTGAGAGGGTGCAGTTTATCTGGGTCCCTTATACCAGTGCACGAGCACATAGCATCAGAGGGTGCTAAAGCTGTTCCAGTCAATACCACTGAAGGAAAAATCTCCAATGACTGTGCCTGGGGTGCACCCACACGTAATGTGGAATGGACATGAGCAAACACTGGGAGAAGAAAATATAAGCACCTGGGAGGGACATAAATAAAGAAGGAAAACAAAAGAGAATACCATACCTGGCAATAGCTAAGCAGTAGATTGCATTATCTCTTGGAGTTCTTCCATTGTGTTCTGAGAAACACTCAGAGGAGGAATTTAAGAGCAATTTAGCATTAGGTGTTGAATAGTAGAAAGGAGGGTGTGAATTTCTGAGGCTAGAAATAGGGGGCAAAGGAACTTTAGCTAAACACATGTTTTGGTCCATACTTTCATCTTTTCTAGGCTGAGCAGCCTTCTTTCTAATATTCTTCTTTTGGTGAAGTCTGTATACGTTTGCGTTTTCCCACGGAGGTAATTTGAGCTTTATTACTTTTTGCTCCCCCTTTGTAACTGTCAAGGGACATGACTCTTTCCCATGTGGAGTTTGATCAGTTAGGTTTGGTAATTTATAGTCCCTATTGCCTGCTGCCTTGATCCTGGCTTTGGAAGTCATTTTTGGCTTAGTGAAGCCATCCACGATAACAGTGTCCCCCACTCGTGTTCTGAAGACTGCAGCCTGGTTAAGCCATTTCGTGGTAAGGATGTGACTCTGAGCCCTAAGCAGCCACTGTTTTAATTTAATGTAGATCTTCATGGGAAGTGAAAAATTAGGATAAGAAACCACTGACCACATTTTGGTAACTAAATATAGCACACAATCCTTATGTTTGTGTTTGATGCACATGTTCAGAGGAATTTGCCCTGCTGGATTTTGGCACTCTAAGCACAACACACTATAATTGACAAAGGCCTTCAGTATAATTAGTTGGCCTGCTTCTGCAGCTGCATGAACTGGACATTTAGTTACATCTGGATGATGTGTTTCCTGACACCATTCTCGGTAGGGATGAACACCCACTGCCGCATTGGGTCTCACTCCTTGTTTCAGGATCCATGCTGCGAGCTCAAGGTGCCCAAAAAATGCTGCCATGTAAAGAGCCACCCTCTTCTGATATCTGAAAAAAAAAACATGCAAAAAAATAATTTAACAGAAGAAACTAAAGAAATCCAATATAACATTAGTATTAGAAAAATACTGCCTTTCAAAATTATGTATATTTCTTTGCAGAATGACAGCACAAAAATATTCAGCCAAACATATGCCAAGATATGTCTGTAAGCCTCATAATTTTGTGCTCTAATGGGCTGATTAGATAATATGGTCCCCATATGAATAAGTAATTTGTACCTTTGTTAAAAGGGCTTAATCACTGCTGATCATATTTGTTATCCACAAATGAAAACAGAGGCATATGCTGATTTTACAGTCTGTGGAGAGAAGATTTTAAGATGACCCTCTAGAGCAGGGCTCAGCAACCTTTCAGAGGTGGTGTGCCGAGTCTTCATTTATTCAATCTGATTTAAGGTTTCACGTGCCAGTAATACATTTTAACCTTTTTGGAAGGTCTCTTTCTATTAGTCTATAATATATAACTAAAATGTTGTTGTGTGTAAAGTAAATAAGGTTTTTAATATGTTTAGGAAGCTTCATTTAAAATTAAATTAAAATGCAGAGCCCCCTGGACCAGTGGCCAGGATCCAGACAGTGTGAGTGCCACTGAAAATCAGCTTGCAAGCCACCTTCGGCACCTGTGCCATAGGTTGCCTATCCCTGCTCTAGAGGTATCCTGGGTGAAGTGGGGTTTCATAAGGTGGAACAGGATTTACAGTTTACACGCGGTAAGGCGTTTCACATCCACATGACATTCAAAAATGTGAGATGAGTACACAAGATCTTTAAAGACCAGTGTAAAAAGAGTGCAAGTATTTCAGAGACAAATAATTGGACATTTTAAAAGTGGGGGAGGAGATTAAATGATACAGGTACAAAATAGGGGACGAGGGTTAAAATACATGTAAAGAGGATAGACTTGTCCAGCTAATTCTTATCTAACAATTCCTTATGTTGTGTGTGTCCTTGTTCTTGGTAAAGACAGTAGAAACCACTTGTTATGCAAAGCCACTGCCACTTAATAGAAAAATAAACCTTCTTAGACTATCACCACAATCTAGGTAGGGAGTAATATCGACACTGAGATACTATCTCATATACTGTAATCCATATGACAATTATTTTCATTATATTGCATCTTTCATTACAATTCCACTGATAGAGAGCTACTCTATTCTAGCTTAATACTCTGTTCAAGTATGTTATTCATACTTTGTCCTTTTATATCCTACAGTGCATTAATAATTAGATACCACAAAGGGACACTGTAGAAGTTCCACAAGGTCTGTAGCCATGTTCTAAACATGGTGCCACACTACCATGCAGTGCTGTGATTTCTTACAAGGGCAAAGACTGATATACTGTATTTAATTTAGAATAAATCTTACTATGTTATGTCATGTCTAAAGATCTTTCACAGTCAAGTGATCTTCTTTATCCTGTTAGGTCAGTAATAGGATGCTTTTCCCTTGCACTGATAAGATCTGGGATCCTTTCTCTCCTTTGTATCTCTCACCAAAGCTATATACTGCAATACAGTCTATATGTGTTCAGAGTTATTAAGGGGGCATTAAATATGGCATTGGCTTGCAAATTATCCATGAAAATGCATTGGCACAGTCACAAAAGCTACCTGGTCCCTTTTACCATAACAACTTAAAACTAATTATATTTTACTTACCTAGGAAAAACTCATTCCAGGTGATGAGTAAGTAGAATTTTACAAGGCTAGTATAAACAATACTTGGTTGCAAGAACAGTTTATTAAAAACAATTGTGAAGAAGTGATGGTGCTCTTTAGGACAGTCTTCAGAGATGTCATTACAATTCCCAAATGTCCAAATAAGAGTGACTTTTTAAAATACATACACTCCTGTTGTAAAATAAAAGCATGATCCACAGTCAACTGAAATCAATATGGATCAGGCTCCAAATTACTAAAATGGTAGTGGATATATTTTGTATATTATGAGGATATTTTTGCTATACTCCCTTTAGGAGATATTTCAATTGCTTGAATAGCACCTTACATTAAAAAACTAAAGTAAACTGGCAGTTAAATCCAAGACATAATCAATTTTCAAAAGACATTATTAGAGAACAGAGGTGCTTGGACTGGAGAAATTAAAATGAGCTAAAAACCAAATGCAATTAGTTAACGTACTTGAGTACTGGTTCTTCATCAGACAGGAAGCGTTGGACTGTATGCTTGTTTCCTAAGAGGCACCCAGTCAGGAATTCTTTCCATCCATCCCACACATCCAGACGAAGTGTTGTGCCTACCAACAGCAAGATGCAATCACTTAGCTTGCTTCCAGCTTTGTTATTTTTGCAATTTATAAATGTCTAAACCTCTCATTTGCATATAAAGGATATTTGTCTGCAACCTACTGGCTGAAGTGTGTGTGTACCACAAACCTCCACTGGAGGGAATGTCAGGCCACACCTGTGAATAGCTTGTCCTCTAGTGGCTGGCCAGAAAAGAGACTATAAGCCCCCTAACACTGTGAATTTACCAAACTAACAAACAATCTGAAAAGGTGTTAGTTTTGGCTAGTTTATATTCAAAAAAGGAGATGTTTGCAGTCTGTTGCACACAGATGGGATATTGATTGGTTACTTGGTCTGAAATAGCCTGAATTCTGTGACCTTTCAGGCACGTAGGAAAAACTGTCTATTGGAAGGGGGTTGAGGATATGTTCTCAGAATGATGGGTGGATAGGAGGAAGCTGAAAGGAGCTTTTTGTAGCTGGCTGGCTAGCTAGTTAAGTTGTGCTATTGTTCCTGTCTGATGGTTTGCTTTTTAATGCCACTGGAAGTATTAGGTTGTAAATGCAATTGAGTGTCAGGGCACCTAAAGCCTGTGTATAGGTGTCTTTTATTATTTAAATCAAAATAAAAAAACCCCCAGATAAATGGTAAGTAAGAAAGGACCTTGAGGTTTGCTACTAATAATCCACTATAATTTGATATTCACATTTTAAACATAGTCACAGACCCAACTTCCTGTAAAAGATCTGGGGCAGTGAAGTTCAGCAGGAATTTCCTGTTCTAGGAAGTATTATAATTAAAACTTCCATTAGAAGGCATTAAAAGTACTCTGGTCTCAGTCCTGATCTTTTTTTCATGGCTGTAACATCCACTGGTTTCTGGGGGTAGAAGTGGGACCAGTGTTAAAACTGCAAATATCAGATAGGCTGTGAGATTCTAAATTTAATCGTTTAGAGCCTGTTCCTAGCAGGCTGATTTTATGTTCACACTTAAACTCCATGGAGTTATGTGGGCGTTAAATCAGCGTGAGTGCGGATAGCTCCCATGCACAGAAACTCCCACGTTTGCAATGATTGGAACAGCAGTTGTGAATCCATCAGGACTGCAAAACTGGACTTCTAAGTTTTGGATCTCTAAAGTGTTTCTGTTCTGGTTTGGAATGTTACTGTGTATATACTGGGTTCGGGACCCTGCACCAATATCCATACCCAAGATAGTAGAATTATTGATCAGATTACCTAGCTCATGATTTCAGTGGTTCAGTTTCTGTATGTATACTGTTGACCAAGTCCTGGGGCTTTTTTTCTGAACAGTTTTATAAGCAGTTTACATTTAGATTGTCTGCTGGTCAATGTTTATTTTTATAATACTGTATAAATGGTATCAGATGTGTGTTTGACCAGCAACTAAGATACTCCTAGAAACAAAACATTACTTGCTTGTAAATTTGTATTTGTCTGGGTTATTTTATATTTATTCCCTTTCTAAATATTGTGGTTATAGGGCCAAATTAAACATTGCCCTGTACCTTGTATAGTCATCCACATTAATGCAAATTCGAGTAGGTGTAAAGCATTATCAGATCATAATAGTAGTATTTTACACCCATTTTACACTGGTATAAATTGACTATACAAGGTGCGGAATTGGTCTGTATTTCATATTCACTCTCCAGACTTAGGACTATGGTATGTTTAAGTCTATATTAACATGCTAATTTATTCCATATATTTATCCACAAACTTACATTTTCTACTTCAGGGAAAAATAAACCATATGACAATCTACTGGTTTTCAGGCATCAAAAAGTTATGGTGGGGTAAATTCTTCTTTTACATAGGCACCGATTCAGCAAGGTACACATTCCTAACTTTAAGCATGTGAGTAGTCCCAATGAAGCCTGATCCACCTCTACTCAAGTGAATGGGTTTATACGGAGTAGACATGAGGGAAGAAATTGTGCCCTTATCTGTACTATTGGTTGTCATCCATAGTTATATGTGTCCTGTGTGATTAATTTCATTATTTTTTTTTCTTTCTTACCGATGGGTAAACCAAGGTACAGGAAGGCTAGGTGCTGTGCTCAAGTGGCTTGTTGGGATACCCAGAAATAGAGACTAGGAGTCCTGGCTTCCAACCAACCAGTCTAACCACTAGTGCCTTAGAGCATGGGGGGTTTATATGCCTTCTAAAAAACAAAAACTGTGGATGTCCTCATTAGGCACGATTTCTTGCCTTGATATTAATCTTTCAATATTTTCTGACCACAGCAGATTGAGAGATTTTAGGTTGTTACAAGAAACTCTTGCTGGTTTGGGGACGCAAGGTGGAAGAAGGTTGAGTATCTCTGGTGTGGTAGACTAAGCAAAACAGCACAAGCTAGGAAGCCATGAATTCTGGCATGGGGCTAACACACTGGGCCATAGCTTACCCTACATTTAGATTGGTTTGTTGGTCAGGTTGGTCACCAGCATAGTGACCTAATAGAAAACTTCACTGGCATTTTTTCCATTTACAGTAAAAGCTTTGTTATCTGGCATATTGTGGGAATGGGGGGTGCAGATTAGTAAAAACTTCCAGTTAACTAAGAGTTATATTTACCAATGGAGGGAGGGAGGTTAGGTGCAGAAAGGGACTCAGGGCTGGGGGTTGGGGTGCAGGAAGGGTTTCAGGGTGCCAGATCCAGGCGGCGTTCACCTTGGGCAGCTCCCTGGAAGCAGCAACATGTCCCTCAGCTCCTAGGCAGAGGCATGGCCCACAGGTGCCGCCTCTGCAGTTCCTATTGACCATAGTTCCTGGCCAATGGGAGCTGTGGAGTCAATGCTTTGGGCAGGGGCAATGCATGGAGCCCCCATGGCCATTCCTCCACCTAGGAACAGCAGGGGCAACTGGATACCTGGCAACCCTGTTGAAGATTTGTATCGGGAGATATCAGAAATGCCAGTTTCTAGAGCTTTCTGGTTGGTAAAGTGCCGGATAACAGAGGTTTTACTGTATTTTTTAAATTTAAAAATGACAGAACTTTGGTCAGCTGTCCATAACATACAAAGTCAGTATGCTATCTAAGGAGTAATGTAATCAGGGGTTCTCAACCTTTTTTCTTTCTAAGTTCCCACTGTCATAAACAGATAGCTAAGGGTTAATGTCTCTTTCACCTGAAGCACCTGACCAGAGGACCAATCAGAAAACCGGATTTTTTCAACTCTGGGTGGAGGGAAGTTTGTGTCTGAGTCTTTTTTCTTCTGCCTGCTTTCTCTGAGCTTTGGAGAAGCAGTTTCTATTTTCTAGTCTTCTGTTTCTAAGTGTAAGGACAAAGAGATCAGATAGTAAGTTATATGGTTTCTTTTCTTTGGTATTTGCATGAATATAAGTGCTGGAGTGCTTTGATTTGTATTCTTTTTGAATAAGGCTGTTTATTCAATATTCTTTTAAGCAATCAACCCTGTATTTTATCACCTTAATACAGAGAGACCATTTGTATGTATTTTTCCTTTCTTTTTTATATAAAGCTTTCTTTTAAGACCTGTTGAAGTTTTCTTTACTGGGAAATTTCAGGGAAATTGAGTCTGTACTCACCAGGGAATTGGTGGGAGGAAGAAATCAGGGGAGATCTGTGTGTTGGATTTGCTAGCCTAATTTTGCATTCCCTCTGGGGGAATAGGAAAGTGCTTTTGGTTTCCAGGACTGGGAACGGAGAGGGGGAGTCACTCTGTTTGGATTCACAGAGCTTGTGTCTGTGTATCTCTCCAGGAGCACCTGGAGGGGGGGAAGGGAAAAAGGATTATTTCCCTTTGTTGTGAAACTCAAGGGATTTGGGTCTTGGGGTCCCCAGGGAAGGTTTTTCAGGGGACCAGAGTGCCCCAAAACACTCTAATTTTTTGGGTGGTGGCAGCAAGTACCAGGTCCAAGCTGGTAGCTAAGCTTGGAGGTTTTCATGCTAACCCCCATATTTTGGACGCTAAGGTCCAAATCTGGGACTAAGGTTATGACACCCACCAACATGCTATAAAAACCTCAATGACCCACCTGTGTCACAACAACTTATTTTTCTGCATATAAAAGCCAGAGCCAACATTACAGGGTAGCAAGCAGGGCAATTGCCTGAGGCTCCATGCTATAGGGGCCCCAGCGAAGCTACATTTCTTAGGCTTCGGCTTCAACCCCAAGTGGTTGAAGCTTCAACCCCATGCAGTGGGGCTTTGGCTTTCTGCCCTGGGCCCCAGAAAGTCTAATGCTGGCCCTGATTGGAGGACCCCTAAAACCTGCTTGCAGCCCCCCAGGGGGCCCCGGACTCTGGTTGACAACTACTGATGTAATGGGCAAGATTAACTAACACCTTTGAGAGGTAGACGGGGACTAGAGCACAGTGAGCTTGCAGGGATAACATTAATTTTATATGTTGGTATGCAAGATTTCTGCAGCTTTCTGTGTATTCTCCTACCTTACAAGCAACACTCAGTCCGATAATCCTCAATCTTCTCTCCCTTACACCAGTTTTATACCAGTGCAGCTCCCAACTTACAATGGTACAAGTGCAGGCCCAATATTGTAACAAAGGCATGCAGAAGTACATTATGGGTTCCTTTTGTGCATCATTAATTTTTGTCTCTCCACTTGCATTTCACGTTGTTTTATTTTGAAGGGCATCATATGACCCAAAATGTTTTTTTTAAATACTGAGATCTGCATTAGAAAAGTATCAATAATATTAATGCTTTTCAGGTTTCCCTAAATACAAACTTAATGATAAATAATTCCTTAAATACAGAATTTAAAATATAGACACGTATTTGGTCAACATTGCTGTATTTGTAGGTAGTGAAAATAAAACCATCTTATACCTATATCTAACTGGTAATCGTTCAGTGTGTTGCAGTCATACATCTCCCTGCCCTCTGGAGTCCTGAGACAATAAACACTATTTGGAAAGCCACATTTCAGGGTTACCAGTGTTTTCAAAAGGGACACTTTTGTAGCAAGAAGATAAAAACTCCCCTTAATGGGCACTTTCTCTTGGGTTACAGAATTGTATACATAGAAGGCTGGCTTGTCTTCTTCCTAAAAGCAAAAATAATAATGACATAAGTGATCCAGCAACACTGCTCTTGTAAATTGTGCCTATAGTTTAGGTACACTGTTTTTACACATCTAAGGATCTACTGTCCTTTTTGTTTGAATGTGGTCTAGTGCAGGGGTAGGCAACCTATGGCACACGTGCCAAAGGCGGCATGCGAGCTGATTTTCAGTGACACTCACATTGCCCAGGTCCTGGCCACCAGTCCGGGGGGCTCTGCATTTAAATTTAATTTTAAATGAAGCTTTTTAAACATTTTAAAAAGCTTATTTACCTTACATACAACAATAGTGTAGTTATATATTATAGACTTATAGAAAGAGACCTTCTAAAAACGTTAAAATGTATTGCTGGCACGTGAAACCTTAAATTACAGTGAATAAATGAAGACTTGGCACAGCACTTCTGAAAGGTTGCCAACCCCTGGACTAGTGGATAGAGCAGGAGACTAAGTTCTATTATCAGCTATCCCTCAAACTGGCTGCTTGACCTTCATCCAGTCATTAAAGGCCCAAACCAGCAAGATATCAAGCACCTCTTGTGAGATGCTGAACAACGTAAACTCCTTTTGATATCAGTGAGACGGGCACTCATCGTCTCTTGAGAGGGGCTTTTAACACCTGGAGGAGTGGGCCCTGAACAAATCTGTGCTCTAGTTCACTCATCTATGAAATAGATCTAATAATATTTATTTCACAGAGATGTTGTGAGGCTTAGCTATTTCAGATTTGTAAAATGCTTTCAGATGCAAGGAGGATAGTCGTGAGCATGTATTTTTATTTCATTTATAACAATTCCAAGGTAAAGTCTGTCTGTATTTTACATCTTGTACAACAATTAACACATGGTCACTGCTTAAAAACGTAAGCCTAATTCTGCATATTAGTGCACCCCATTAACTTCAGCTGAGTAGCATCTGTGAGTTTAGAGCAGAATTTGGCTCTATTAGTGAAACAAGAGAGATGGCAGAGAGGATATCTTACAATTTACAATCTAGACTTCCTATAGGATCTTTGACTGCTTCTGGATGTTCAGATAGCGCCCCCCCCCCCCATAGTTGCTTTTATCATCTCTGTGCTTGACTAAGGCCTTGTCAAAAGCCTGTACTTTTGTCTTCTCCAGATTGGCTTACTGCAATATGTTCTTTGAGTTGGTATGCCTGATGATAAAGTTAGTCAAAATTTTCAGTGACAATTTTGGGGTTTCCCAAGCACCATTAGTTGAAGATCATTCACATTTTGGCTAACAGAATAAGGCTGGCTACTCACTTGATGAGATTTCAGCCCTTCATAGTTTGGGTTTTGTGTCCCTTATTATTTCTGTAGTATCACTGGCATGCTTGACACTTAGGACTTGTTTTCACTAGAAAATGTTACCGTATTTGACATGACTGTTAAAAGTAGCATTAGATGACAGCATTAGACACTTAGGGTATGTCCAGACTACGATCGATTTATCAGGGATCGACATATCGGGTCTCATCTAGACACGATATATCTATCTCCGAATGCGCTCCCATCAACTCCGGAACTCCACCAGAGTGAGCGGCAGTAGCGGAGTCGACGGGGGAGCTGCAGACGTCGATTCCACGCTGTGAGGATGGGAGGTAAGTTGAAATAAGATACGTTGACTTCAGCTATGATATTCCCATAGCTGAAGTTGCGTATCTTACATCGAACCCCACCCGCCCTCAGCGTAGACCAGGTCTAAGAGTAGAGGCTGTTCTAGATTTGATTTTTGACAAATAAGGAGGAACTGGTTGAGAATTTGAAAGTGGAAGGCAACTTAGGTGAAAGTGATCATGAAATCGTAGAGTTCATGATTCTAAGGAATGGTAGGAGGGAAAACTGCACAATGGATTTCAAGAAGGCAAACTTTAGGAAACTCAGGGAGTTGGTAGGTAAGATCTCATGGGAAGCAAGTCTAAAGGGAAAAACAGTTCAGTCCGTTGGCAGTTTTTTAAAGAGACATTATTAAGGGCACAATAGCAAACTATCCTACAGCATAGGAAAGATAGGAAGTACGGCAAGAGGCCACCTCGTCTTAACCAGTAGATCTTCAATTATCTGAAACTCAAAAAAGAATCCTATAAAAAGTGGAAACTAGGTCAAGATAAAAGGATGAATATAAATAACACAAGTATGTAAGGACAAAATTAGGAAGGCCAAGGCACAAAATGAGATTAAACTAGCTAGAGACATAAAAGATAACAAGAAAACTTTCTACAAATACATTAGAAGCAAGAGGAAGACCAAGGACAGGGTAGGCCCATTAATCAATGTGGGAAAGAACAATAACAGAAAATGTGAGAATGGCAGAAGTGCTAAATGACTTTTTTGTTTCTGTTTTCACCAAAAAGGTTTTGATTGGACTTCTAACATAGTGAATGTCAGTGAAAATGAGGTGGGATCAGAGGCTAAAATAGGGAAAGAACAAGTTAAAACATTACTTAGACAAGTTAGATATCTTCAAGTCACTAGGGCCTGATAAAATACATCCTAGAATACTCAAGAAGCTGACTGAGGAGATATCTGAGCCATTTAGGTTAGCGATTATCTTTGAAAAGTCATTGAAGATGGGAGAGATTCCAGAGGACTGGAAAAGGGGCAAACATAGTACCAATCAATAAAAAGGAAAATAAGAATAACCTGGGGAATTACAGACCAGTCATCTTAACTTCAGAACCTGGAAAGATAATGAAGCAAATAAATTTGTGGATGATACCAAGCTGGGAGGGGTTGCAAGTGCTTTGCAGGATAGGATTAAAATTCAAAATGTTCTGAACAAACTGGATAAATGGTCTGAAGTAAATAGGATGAAATTCAATAAGGGCAAATGGAAAGTACTCCACTTAGGAAGGAACAATCAGTTGTACACATACAACATGATAAATGACTGCCTAGGAAGCAGTACTGAGGAAAGGGGATCTGAGTGTTATTCAGTCTTGTCAGCTGACTCAACTCTACATGGTCATATTCAAACCACATCATACCATTTTCTAGTGAAGGCAACCTTCATGAGACTAGCTCTCTCTTTATATTCCGTTCCAACAATTGATATCAGCTAGGACAGTTGGTCTGACAATTCCCATATTTCCATGCCTAGGGGTTGCTGACAAAACATTATAGGATGAAGGCTTTCACCTCCCAAACTTAATGGCACCCTTTGTTCCAACAAAACCAGAATTTATGGACCTTCATGTGCAAAGCTTTTCTATTATGCAAGTTTTTTCTAAGGGAAATTGGATTTAGTGGAGAAGATCTCAGTTTTGGTGAACTGATAAATCAATTACTGTTGTTGATGTTGCATATATTTTGTAAATGGTGTTTTTAAGTACTGATTGTTGGTGTGTCTAGTGTTTTATGATAGGTGTTACGGAAATGCATGTAATTCTCAATCCTAAAGAAAGCCACATGTTTAAGGACTACTCCCCAGAGGTGTTGAGCATCCCAAGCAAAATGCTGTGGCCTCTCAATTATTGACTCTCTGGAGGCAGTCACCACCTTGCAGGAATGGGCAGTGACTATACAGATTTACCAAGGGAGGTGCTGCATCAGGGTTTAAAGAGGCGATTTAAAAAAGAATTCCTACCACCAAATCTCTGCCTCTTCTGAAGAAAAAGCAAACACACAGCATGCAACATGCATACAGATCAAGGACTTGATTAAATTAAATTTATCTTTCTCCCCAGGGAAACAGCAACAACAATAAAGCTAGAATCAGAAGACTTGGAGTAAACAAGCAGCTAAGTTTCTCAAAGACATCCTAACATTGCAGTCCTTTTGCCTCACTGTTCCACTCCTTGTTTTTATGCGCTGCAGCCCTAGTGATGCTGTGCCAGGAGCAGCAATAATTCTGGCCAACCAGTCCTATGAGAGTGAAGCAATAGCAAGACTAAAAATATTGTTTATGGTCTGAGGGACCTATATACAGCCGAGCTATCTTCAGGATCTTTCCCGGCTTATATAACAACCATGGCGAGAAGCCAGGCTTGTTAGTGCACAGAAGCTGCTGCCTTGCAACAGCCCCACCTCATTAATTACTGAACATGGCTTTGCAGTTTGCAGCTGAGAGAAAAAAGAAAAAAGCCCACTCTAAAAGACAGTCTTCCCTGTGTGTATGAAACAGAAATTTAGGTTGCAGTACTGTTGTGTACTTCTATCATGTCTGTTTCTACAATGCTTTGTTTTGCCTGGTACTTTTTTTTAGCATCAGCACTTATCTCCCTTCTGACAAAAAATTGAAGGTCAAATCGTGCCTGGCCCTGCATAGATGAGTTTGTGGGGAGAGAATGCAGGGATCCTGTTCTCCTTCTTTCCAGCACTCATGCAGGAAGCGTTGCTGAAAAATCAGCTGACACCTACGGCCCTGAAACTCAGATCTGGATGAACCGTGCTTGACATAGGACCTGGGGTAGTGAAGATCACAGGTGGCTGTACACCAACATTACATCCCTCAGCCCTGAGGCTAGCCAGGGTCTGGTTTTATCCTCAGGGCTGCTCTAAGTTGTGCTGACTGGTAATGGTCCCCAAGAGTTTATTGCCCTCACCTGCATGGCCACACTGCCTCCACTGGAGGCTGTAATAAGGTGATTAGGAATAGTTACTCTGGCACTTCACCTGTTTAAGACAGCATTGGCTGTCCAAGGAAATGGAGCAGGGCCAAGGATCTGGTCTTATTAATGCATGACTTTTGTGTAACCCCTCAGCAGTGGTAACATGGACATGATTACTCGTATGGACGGCAGGTGCACAGAATACTCTAATTTAGTAGCTGAGAAGATCTGATATGCTTATAGACAAAAAAGGTAGTTAGGAGCCCAATGACACAAAAAACCACACAAATGCCACCCTGGAGAGAATAAAGGTATTCCTCATGATGGATGAAAACAGCCAAGGTTGTTACAGACCTGACTGTGAGGGACAGAAATAATTGTTTTGGATTAAGATTTAAGACCAGCTGTAAAGGTCTTGTGCAAAGCCAGTCACCATATTAAACAGTCCTTTTCATGCAAAGGACAACTACTCCTCCTTCCAGCCAGAGTGAAAATCCTCCAAAAGGAGGAGTTGCATTTTCTTTAAAATAAAGGCAGCAATCAGCCACCTCAGAAAATTAAGGAAAATAACCTGTTATGGGATTTGGGAGAGGGAGAAGACTCAAGAAAAAGGCTATGCGGAAATAAAGGAAGAAGGAGGCACATGTCAGGACCCCAATGGGGCTCCGGGTGATTGCTATGTCCCACCACCCAACACAGATGTAATGAGGTTGAGCAGTGTCCATATAAGAGAAAACTAAGACTACTGATTATTTCTCAAAAAAGGTTTTTAATGACTTACAGCTATAAATGCGACACAGACAGAATAGGAAAAGGAGAAATAGAGACCAGCATTGAATAAGGATTAATATAAATGACAAATTATATTGCGAACAAGCACAAGTACAGGTAATATTATGCATTAATTACTTACTACTATAAATCATACTATTAGCATTGAATATAAATGGCTGGTGGTACTGAAGGCAGGTACAAGTACACGCAAAGCTACTGTTACTTATTGATTACCAACTTTGCACATACTGTTCCCACCACCAGGGGGCAAAAGCATAAGTAAAACTACTATATTAGCAACTTAAAACTATTCCTAAACAATCTAATACTTCTATTAAGATTTTACTACTGTTTTTACTACTGCAGCATTGATACGACTTGAGATCAAATTATCCTGACATTACAATTTGTAATACTGTAGTGCCAACACAACTTGAGATCAAATTAGCTCAAGCAACCCAGACTTCTCTACTCCATTACTTTATACTGCATGCAATCAGACTTTTTTTACTTTAAAACCTTACCCTGCTGAGAATATGTTACCCTTTAGTCAACCGCTCTTTGCACTGGCCAGGTACAGATAGTCGGTGTAGTTCAGGTTTCCTCTGTTCAGGGGGTGTGGGTCTGACCAATCAGAGAGAATGACCTCTTAGACCAAGACACACACACAAACCCACCTGAGGCTCTACACACTTTATCTCATCTCATGAGGGCAGGGGACTGGACTCGATGACCTCTCAAGGTCCCTTCCAGTCCTAGAGTCTATGAATCTGCCTGCCGTGTTTTGAAGCAGGTCAACCAAAACAGGTTAGGCCAAATGTTTACTGTGGTAGTTGTGGTTACTTTGAAATTATGATCTATGCACAGGTGCACAGCTCATATTTTCCAAATACAGCCAATTGTCCTAATTGTGGTTAATGTGTCAGACACAGAACATTTGAAGCAGCCAGAAGTGCTTGGTTGCTTTGCACCTTGACCACAAGTCTGTATCAAGAACATTCAAATCAGCTGAAAGAAGTGCTTGGTTGTTTTACACCTTGACCACAAATCCATATCTAATTTTGCAAAGCCTGCTTTTTGAAGATGACCACAAGTCTACAATATTTCTTAATCTGAATTTGCTATGCCTAATATTGCAAAGCTTGCTTTTTGCAGCTGACCACAGGTCTACAATATTTCCTAGTTTAAACTTGCTACACTTGCTCTGGTTACTATGCTTGATCTTTGACGTTTTCGGAAGTTTTAGGCCTAATATTGAATAAGCTTGACAATACCTTTGCATGATAAGACTTTATCACAGTAATCATAGGCTACAAGAGACATTCAGACACTGAAAAGCCCTGTATAAAAAAAAATATTTTATACCTTCTTTGACTGAAGCACTTTCTGTTTTTCTTGTAACTGGGAACAATCCAGTCAAAATACTGTTTAAAAATAAATGTATGAGATGGCAATTGGTAATTATCTCATTTTAATTTGTGGAAGCCTCGCTCAGCTGTGTTGTACACTTTCATGGAATTTAAGTGAACATGAGTTAAACAGTAGCCCCCAAATGCCATATTCTGTCCTTAGGTCCATGTGTGCAACAGCACTGAAAAAGGGGGACCTTTTGGTTAAAACACAGCACTCAGAGTCAGGCAACCTCTATTGTATTCCTGGCTGTACCCAGATTCCCTGGAAATGTCTCTTAACTTCTGTACCTCTGTTTCCCCAACATGTAATATGGAAAGAATACTTATAATAACTAATTATACCTGGCTTACAGGGATGCTAGGATATTTAATTCATTACTGCTCAGATAATGTTTGAAATCCTCAGATGCATGCACTGTAGAAGTGCAAAGTATTATTTATTGACTTTCCCATTGTAAATGAATACAGAATTTGCCCTAGACAGCCCAATTTTGAGGTCTAAATATACTTTTAATAGCCTGTATAATCATTAATGTGTCTGAACCAGGTATATATAAACAGCAACAGTTTAGACAGCTACATGCAGGTCTAGGTGTCCAAATTTAGGCTACCAGGTTTGAAAATTATGCCCAAAAGACAGGGCCAGCGCTATCATTTAGGCGACCTAGGCAATGGCCTAGGGCGCCAGAATTTTTGGGGGGCGCTATTTTGCCAGGGCGGCGGCACACGGGTCCGGTGGACCTACCGCAGTCATGCCGGCGGACGGTCCGCTGCTGGAAAGGCTCCGGTGGAGCTGCCGCAGTCATTTCGGCGGGCGGTCCACTGATCTAAAGGCTCCGGTGGACCTGCCACAGGCATGACTGCGATAGGTCCGCCGGAGCCTTTAGACCAGCGCACCGTCTGCCGGCATCACTGCGGCAGCTCCACCGGAGCCCTTCCAGCAGTGGACCGTATGCCGGCATGACTGCGGTAGGTCCACCGGAGGAGCGGGGGGTGGCGAAATGGCCGTCCGCCTAGGGCGTCAGAAACCCTGGCGCCGCTCCTGCCACAAGACATCATATATGTCGTGTTTTCCTTACAGTTATTTTACCAAATCATACCAGCCTGAGTTGCTATTGTCTTTTGTGATGTCTTATGCATTGCTTATTTCCTTTAATAGTGTTGGCATAGAACTGTAATACAAAATTAGGAGTTATTCCCCTGAAATTCTAACACCTTCTCATGTATTCCAGCAAAAGACTGACTTTTGCTATACACAACAAGAAAAACTCAGGTTATTTCAATATAGGTGCATTTAGAAAGCAAGATGAAATCATATGTTCTACTTCCTGAGAATGAAGGAAGAAAAGATTTTCCAGTTACAGTGGGATCAGGGGCAAAAATCTGTTTGGGGATTGGTCCTGCTTTGAGCAGGGGGTTGGACTAGATGACTTCCTGAGGTCCCTTGCAACCCTGATATTCTATGATCCTAAGGAGGGAGCCAAACCATGATGTTAAGTTATAATGAATGATAATTCTTCTTAGAACAACGCCTCTAAAATTAATTCGGAATGCTTGGTTCTCACTGGATACAGGGATAGGCTTTGGCTTGCTTTAGAGTTCAGCTTAGAGGCCTAATAAGGGCCAGGGCTCATCTTTATTTGTAATGGTCTTGAAACCTAAATAGCTGATTTTGAGATTTCAGCCCAAAATGGTGAAAGTCTCATGAGATCAGCTGCTTATGAGATTTCAGTCATCTTGAACGCTGGCAACCTTGCAAGATTAGATATCTGAATGGTGAGCATTTCTCACAAGTTTGTCCACAGCTGAATCATGAGTGGAAAAATAGTTCATTCTGGTTTAGAATCCAATTCAGAACCAAAACCATTGGGGTAGGATTGGAGCCAAGGATTGCGATATAATCTACACCCTCTTTCAAAAAGGTTCAAATTCAAGGTTCCAGCTGTGACCTCTCTCTCTCTATTCTCATCAGTAGTATTATAAAGACTATACTATGTGCTGTACTTGGCTTACTGGAGCTACTGAAGCCTGTGCAAGTGGGATTAGAGAGACTAGTGCCATTTTTTTATTTAATGCAATTTACCTTTAGCTTTTCTGCACCTCATGAAGGAGCCGCAGCGACTGACTGCCGAGATATATATTCAGCAGAGGAAAAATGACAGATCATGACCAAAAGTCAATTTGTGATCACAGATACTGAGGGAAGGAATGGATTTGCGGGTGACAGAAATATATGGCTGACAAGATCCTCCTAAATCTATTGCCCACAGTGGGAAATGGGTATTGTGCTGTATCAGGCTTTTTCTCCCTATTTGTAAAGGTCTTTCATTCCACAAATTCAGTTTCTGTAGAGATACCTTTTCTGTAGAGAGATCCTATTTTTACAGTCTTTAAAGTTCCATGCAAATAAATGTAAGCCCAATCATTCATGTTACCATAACAACCTTTTACACTCATTCTTTGAAGGTCAGGGTGGTTATTCTTGAGGTTAGATACTTTTTACTGCTGCTTAGTGGTGTTAAATTTAGCACAGGGTCTAGAAGGAGAACCAAAAAACACACAGAATTTCTGGACAACTTAAGACTATCTGTTTTTTAATCATACTGTACCTTAACAACACATTTAATAGTCGAGGAAACTGATATCCCTATGTCAGCAAGGATCCAGCTGTCTTTCAGTATTGCTCCTGCATAGATCAGCTCCAAATATCGTCTGCCTTGTTTGTCTTCAGAAAGTGGAATGTGAAAATAATCCTAAAAATGAATAATAAATTGTGAAAAGAATGTCTATGCAGAAGTGATTCCTACCCAGAACAAATCTGCATTCATTTTTGGTGTATGTATATTACATTAGTGCCTTAGAAACTGCTCTTTGCTCCACAGGGCTTACAGTTCAAGTAAAGTGTTCTAAGAACATACAACTGCTAGATACAAGATTTATATCTTTTTGTTTTGAAAAGAAAATAGCGTTGAGATCTAAGAGTCTTGATTTAAGCTAGGTTTATTTTTTGCTTATAAATTACAAAAATTCTATTTGTATAGGAGGCTAAAGAACGTGAGGAAGTTTTGCTGCTACAAATGAATACATCTCGTCCATTACAAGTGACACAACGCTAAAGCAAAAATACAGAGCTGTGACCTTCTTGCTGGGGAATTATGAAAGCTCAAGTTTTTCCAAGTGGCCTCTGCTTTTGGTTACCTCATATGTTTGGGTGCCCAACTTTAGGGACCTAGACTACATATATATTATTATATTATTAATTAATTATATTATATTATTATTTTACCAGCTTCAAACTTGGGTGCCTAAAATGAGGCACCTAAATGAATATTTAGATACCTGAATTAGATGTCAGGTGGGATTTTCTAAAGAGCTCTGTATTGGCCTATCTCAGGGGTAGGCAACCTATGGCATGTGTGCCAAAGGCGGCACGCGAGCTGATTTTCAGTGGCACTCACACTGCCTGGGTCCTGGCCACTGGTCCAGGGGCGCTCTGCATTTTAATTTAATTGTAAATGAAGCTTCTTAACATTTTAAAAACCTTATTTACTTTACATACAACAATAGTTTAGTTATATATTATAGACTTATAGAAAGAGACCTTTTAAAAATGTTAAAATGTATTACTGGCACGTGAAACCTTAAACTAGAGTAAATAAATAAATGAAGACTCGGCACACCACTTCTGAAAGGTTGTCAACCCCTGGCCTATCTGATCCCATGTAAAAAACTCCTATTGACTTCAGTGGGAGCAGAGTTAAACCAAACTGTGTGCTTTTGAAAATCTCAGCCTACGTATTCACAGCTGGCATCAGAACTTGAGGACACCAAAATTAGATGGCATTTTTAAAGTGTGAGCCTGACTGTGCAAGAACTCTGGATTCTCTCCTTGAAAGGATGAACGTGACATAAATAGTGCTTTTCCTTGCTGTGTCAAAGTAAATGCCTAGAACAATATAGGGTTAATTCAGACAATGCAGCTAAACCTGCAGCCACAGGGACTCCTGAATCACAGAAGTCTCATCTCACAAGGAGCAAGTTGAAATGTCACTGTGATCATTCTGGCACCATGTAATGTAGAGTGCAAGTTGTTGCACATGTGCCTGGAGTTTGGTGGTGATAATTTGAGACCTCTGGGGAATCAGGTCTCTCTTTTAATCCCAGCCTTGACTGGGGCATCTCACAGGGTCTTCCTTCCTCCATTGACTGTTCCCTTGACTCTCTACACAAACACACATGCTAGCTCTGAACACTTTCCCAGTTGCTCCCATGAACTGGAACATCATTCCCAGAGCTGCTGATGGTGGAGACAATCAGATTTCACATAAAATTGTGGTGCTTGTTGTCAGTGGTTCAAAAAGATGCCTTTGCAGAGAGACCAATGCTTGTCTGTATTTCCTCTGACACAATGCCACGAGCCTGTAAACCAGGCCTGCACAACATGAGGCCCGCGTGGGCTCACTGTGCGGCCTGTGGCGGCAGGTGAGGGAGGGGGGCTCAGGAGGCGAGCGAGTGAGTGGTCGGACAGTGGCGGGTGGGCAGGTGAGCCAGCGGCTGGCCCTAGCTCACCACTGCTCCACCTCCGTCTCCTCCCCTGAACGCTCCACCCCACTTCTCCCCCTCCCGCCCCGCTGCCCCCAAATCAGTAGAGTCTATGTGGGAAACATGGCTAGGGAGAAAGAGATGTGTAACCAGTGTGCTACTGGATTCCTGAGGATTCTCACTTGTGGGAAATGCCCATTGGGGCTGGCTGCTGGCAGCCAAATGCAAGTTAAAGTAGCCCTGAGATTGTCTAACTTTCACCAGGAGCCTGTCTATTATAATGGTAATATAACGGTAGCTTTGCCTGCTGCCCCCATCTTTCATTTGCAACAAGCAGAGCTTGGCTAAACCTGAAAATCAGGCAGTAAGAGTCTCAGAAGCCTTACACAGAAATCAAGGATAGGCAGCCAGAAGACCTATAAAATGAACTCCCTTGCATTAGAATAGGGAATACTATGCAGTATAAATTTATATTATAGGTGTATTTAAACCATAAGTTAAACATATCAAAATTAAAAATAATTAGCTTGATAATTAGTTAAGCACCTACCTTTATCATCAGTTTTATGGCTTGCACAGTTTGGTCTGATGAAATGTCAAAAGATTCACAAAATCCTTCAAAAGCTATGAAAATCCTCATCTTGCAAAACACTCTTAAAAACTGCTAGGAGTCTAGGAGACCTTGCTGAGCTACCAAAACACATGCCTTGCCAAGTTCATATCCACAATTAATGCCAAAAGACAAACAACAAAAAAGCAAAATCTATACTACAACGAGCCAGAGAAGACTACAACTATTGAGCCTAAATGCAAAGAGTTTCTTCTCTTCAAAACAAATGCCAGCCAGAAAAAGCCCTGCAGTAACAGGCAGCACTGACCGTGGGATACAATGTCATGAATGTGTTTCTCTAGCTCAGCTGAATTAGGGGGGGAAATTCTCCCACCCATGCGCTTAGTGCAACCAACAAACCACATATTGATTAAGGCAAGTGTGAACAAGTTTCGAACATGTACATACAGGATCCAAGCTAATCCTACTTCTACCATCCTACTCACTGTCCACGCAATCAGTAACTATGCTTAGTCAAAGTGCTACTGATTAAAGCGCTGAAAGTCATCAAACAAGCATCCTTGGCAGTTGTTAAACTGAAATGTTTGCTTATTGCCATCTGCAAAGTGTCTTGTAAATAAGTCTAAGCAACATTTATTCATGTTACCATAACAACTTTATTTGTCTATTTACACTTCTGAATCCACTGTGACAAACATTAGCTACTCATATTTAAAAAAAAAAAAAGTAAATATAAAGGCCAGTAGTTTGCAGTGTGAGAGCTATTGTTTAGAGCATGGAAATAAGCTTTAGGATTCTTGGGTTCTTCACCAGAAGCAGCAGCTGTGCATCTTGAATAGCAGAGTGTGGAAAGATGCCTTGCCCCAATGCACTGCTGGAGGGGAGGGATGTTGGCCATAACCTGATTGTTTGAAAGTTGAGAGCCAATCAGCTAATGGAGAGGGAGTAAATGGAGCTGAGGAGAGTGGGGTGGAGTCAGAGGGGATGGGGAAGCAGAGTTGGAAACATAAATTAACTCCAGCAGTATTTCTATTGTGGGGGCCCCCACTGCCCTCCTGGTTCTACCACCCTTGTTCTCCTTCACATGCCATTAACTTACTCTTTGACCTTAGCCATACCACAGTCTCTCTATGGCTCAGTTTACACTCGAGCCTTCATTCTGATCCAGCAGACAAGCAGGACCTCTGGTCCACTGAGAGCTTCATACTCAGGGAAAGGTTAGAAGGACTGACACTGGCCAGAGCCTTTGTGGAAATGGGGCTTGGGAGGTGATCTCTGGTAAGCTTCTTAGCATGTGTGTAGATTCTTTAATTGATCTGAATAGGTCTTCTCTGTAGACCTTCTAGTTTAAGAATAAAATATGTTTGCATAGAAACAACTGTGGTAACTTAACTGTTGGCAGTTACAGTAGAACCTCAGAATTACAAGCACCAGAGTTAGGCTATGTCTACACTACCGCAGTAAGTCAACCTACGCTACGCAACTCCAGCTATGTGAATAATGTAACTGGAGTTGACGTATACCGCGGGAAGGAAGGGGGGGTCAATGGGAGAAGCTCTCCCATTGACTTACCTTACTCTTCTTGTCGGGGGTAGAGTACAGGGGTCGACTGGAGAGCGATCTGCTGTCGACTGGGTGGGTCTTCACTAGACTTGCTAAATTGACTGCCAGTCAATTGATCTCAGAGCATCACTGCTGGCTGTAATGTAGACATAGCCTTACAAACTGACCAGTCAAACCTACCTCATTTGGAACCAGAAGCACACAATCAGGCAGCAGCAGAGAATCCCCGACCCCATGCAAAAAAAGCAAATATAATACAGTACTGTGTTAAACACAAACTACTAAAATAATAAAGGGAAAGTTTAAAAAAAAATTGACAAGGTAAGGGAACTGTTTCTGTGCTTCTTTCATTGAAATTAGGATGCTTAAAAACACCATTTTTCTTCTATATAATATAGGTTTGAAACTTTACTAAGTCAATCTTCAGTTGTACACTTTTGAAAGAACAACCATAACATTTTGTTCAGAGTTATGAATGTTTCAGAGTTATGAACAACCTCTCATCCTAAGGTTAGGGTTCCTGAGGGTAGGGCACTTGGAGCTAGGATTAGGGTTCCTATGGGTAGGACACTTGGAGCTAGGGTAAGGGTTCCCATAGGTAGAGCTTCCCACCCTAGGCTTACGGTTCCTAAGGGTAGGGCACTTAGACCTAGGGTTAGGGTTCCTATGGGTAGGGCTTCCTGACCTAGGATTAGGTTTCCTAAAGGTAGGGCATTGGAGCTAGAGTTAGGGTTCCTATGGTAGGACGCCCCGCCCTAGGCTTAGGATTCCTATGGGTAGGGCTTCCCGCCCTAGGGTTAGGATTCCAAAGGGTAGGGCACTTGGAGCTAGGTTTAGGGTTCCCATGGGTAGGGCACTTTGAGCGAGGCTTAGGGTTCCTATGGGTTGGGCTTCGTGCCCTAGGGTTAGGGTTCCTAAGGGTAGGGCACTTGGAGATAAGGTTAGGATTCCGATGGGTAGGGTACGTGTATCTAGGGTCAGGGTTGCTAAGGGTAGAGCAATTGGAGCTAGGGTTAGGGTTCCCATTGGTAGGGCACTTGGAGCTAGGGTTAGAGTTCCTATGGGTAGGGCTTCTCACCCTAGGGTTAGGATTCCTAAGGCTAGCTCACTTGGAGCTAGGGTTAGGGTTCCTATTGGTAGGACACTTGGACCTAGGGTTAGAGTTCCTATGGGTAGGGCTTCCTGCCCTAGGGTTACAGCTCGTAAGGGTAGGGCACTTGGAGCTAGGATTAGGGTTCCTATAGGTAGGGCTTCACCCCATAGGGTTAGAGGACCTATGGGTAGGGTATTTGGAGCTAGGGTTAGGATTCCTATGAGTAGATCTTCTCGCCCTAGGGTTAGGGTTACTAAGGGTAGGGCACTTGGAGCTAGGGTTAGGGTCCTAAGGGTAGGGCAGTTGGAGCTAGGGTTAGGGTTCCTATGGGTAGGGCTTCCCACCCTAGGGTTAGGGTTCCTATGGGTAGAGCACTTGGAGCTAGGGTTAGGGTTCCTAAGGGTAGGGATTCCCCACCCTAGGTCTAGGGTTGCTAAGGGGAAGGCACATGGAGCTAGGGTTAGAGTTCCTATGGGAAGGACGCCTCGCCCTAGGGTGAGGGTTCCTGCGGACAGGGAAATTTGAGCTAGGGTTAGGGTTCTTATGGGTAGGGATTCCCACCCTAGGGTTACAGTTCCTAAGGGTGGGGCACTTGGAGCTAGGGTTAGGGATCCTATGGGTAGGGCAATTGGAGCTACGGTTATGGTTCCTATGGGAAGGACGTCCTGCCCTAGGGTGAGGGTTCCTATGGGTAGGACACTTGGAACTAGGGTTAGAGTTCCTATGGGTAGGACTTCACCCCCTAGGGTTAGAGGACCTATGAGTAGGGTACTTGGAGCTAGGGTTAGGGTTCCTATGGGAAGATCTTCCCGCCCTAGGGCTAGAGTTATTAAGGGTAAGGCACTTAGAGCTAGGGTTAGGGTTTGTATGGTTAGGATACGTGGAGCTAGGGTTAGGGTTCCAATGGGTAGGGGATGTGGAGATAGGATTAGGGTTCCTATGCGTAGGGCTTCCCGCCCTAGAGTTAGGGTTCCTAAGGGGAGGACACTTGCAACTAGGGTTAGAGTTCCTATGGGTGGGACTTCACCCCCTAGGGTTAGAGGACCTATGGGTAGGGTACTTGGAGCTAGGGTTAGGGTTCTTATGGGTAGGGCACTTGGAGCTAGGGTTAGAGTTCCTAAGGGTAGGGCAGTTGGATCTAGGGTTAGGGTTCCTATGGTTAGGGCTTCCCGCCCTAGCGTTAGGTTCCTATGGGTAGGACACTTGCAGCGAGGGTTAGAGTTCCTATGGGTAGAGCTTCACCCCCTAGGGTTAGAGGACCTATGGGTAGGGTTCTTGCAGCTAGGGTTAGGGTTCCTAAGGCTAGCTCACTTGGAGCTAGGGGTAGGGTTCCTAAGGGTAGGGCAACTGGAGCTAGGGTTAGGGTTCCTATGGGTAGGGCAGTTGGAGCTAGGGTTAGATTTCTTAAGGGTAGGGCTTCACCCCCTAGGATTAGAGGACCTATGGGTAGCATACTTGGAGCTAGGGTTAGGGTTCCTATGGGTAGGGCTTCCTGCCCTAGGGTTAGGGTTCCTACAGGTAGGTCACTTGGAGCTAGGGTTAGGGTTCCTATGGGTAGGGCTTCCCGCCCTAGGGTTAGAGTTCCTAAAGGTAGGGCAGTTGGATCTAGCGTTAGGATTCCTATGGTTAGGGCTTCCCGCCCTAGCGTTAGGGTTCCTATGGGTAGGACACTTGCAGCGAGGGTTAGAGTTCCTATGGGTAGAGCTTCACCCCCTAGGGTTAGAGGACCTATGGGTAGGGTTCTTGCAGCTAGGGTTAGGGTTCCTAAGGCTAGCTCACTTGGAGCTAGGGGTAGGGTTCCTAAGGGTAGGGCACTTGGAGCTAGGGTTAGGGTTCCTAAGGGTAGGGCAATTGGAGCTAGGGTTAGGGTTCCTATGGGTAGGGCAATTGGAGCTAGGGTTAGGGTTCCTAAGGGTAGGGCTTCACCCCCTAGGGTTAAAGGACCTATGGGTAACGTACTTGGAGCTAGGGTTAGGGTTCCTATGGGTAGGGCTTCCCGCCCTAGGGTTAGGGTTCATAAGGGTAGGGCACTTGGAGCTAGAGTTAGGGTTCCTATATGTAGGACACTTGGCATTAGGGTTAGGATTCCTATGGGTAGGGCTTCCCACTCTAGGATTAGGGTTCCTATGGGTAGGGCTTCCCGACATAGGGTTAAGGTTCTTAAGAATAGGGCATTTTGGGCTAGGGCTAGGGTTCCTATGGGTAGGTCACCCTACCCTAAGGTTAGTGTCCGTAAGGGTAGGGCACTTGGAGCCAGAGTTAGGTTTCCTACTGGTAGGGCACTTGGAGGTAGAGTTAGATTTCCTATCAGTAGGGCACTTGGAGCTAGGGTCAGGGTTCCTATGGGAAGGACTCCCCGCCCTAGGGTTAGGGATCCTGTTGGTAGGGCACTTGGACCTAGGCTTAGAGTTCCTATGGTTAGGGTACTTGGAGCTAGGGTTAGGGTTCCTATGGGTAGGGTTTCCCACCCTAGCGTTAGGGTTCCTACGGGTAGGGCACTTGGAGCTAGGGTTAGGGTTTCTATGGGTAGGGCTTCCCGCCTTATCGCTAGGGTTCCTAAGAATAGAGCACTTGGAGATAGGGTTAGGGTTCCAAAGGGGAGGGCTGGTTTTAGGAAGTGCGGGGCCCAATTCAAACAGTTTCGACTGGGTCCTGGCAGGGATGAGTTTAAAAAAAAAAAAAACAACATATTTAAAAAAGCACGTGGGGCTTGTATTCACTGGGTGCTGCTCTGAGTCTTTGGCGGCACTTCAGCGGTGGGTCCTTCACTCGCTCCAGGTCTTCAGCGGCACTGAAGGACCCACTGCCGAAGTGTCGCCAAAGACCCAGAGTAAGTGAAGGACCCGCCGCTGAAGTAAGACGCGGAGAGAGTGAAGGACCCGCCGCTGAAGTGCCGCTGAAGGCCCAAAGCGCTGCCATGTGATTAAAAATTAAAAAGGTGCCTCTAACCAGGGAAGGGATTCTCACTGGGCGCGGGGCCCTCTTAGGTGATGGGCCCGATTCGGGGGAATTGATGGAATAGGCCTAAAGCCGGACCAGGAGTCCTGACTTCATCTCCTGCATATAACTGCTGATAACACTCTACCCCTGCAATGCAGTATATTGAAATATGCTACAAGAGAAACTGCTAATGTAGCAGAATCTCTTTCCTGTTAGGAAGAAAGAGTGCTATCCATGAAGCAACTTGGGCACTTAAGTCCCCCTGTGCAGCACTACTGAATCCACAAAACTCCTACTTGACTGCTGCCTAACTCACTCAGACCTAACCTAGGCTTCTGAGTTTTAGACACTTGGGCAAGCATGTTGCTGCCTTGCTCTAGGGACTTGGGTGCCTATCTGCCACGTAAGTTCCAGAGTGACTCATGAACTGGAGCGAAGATAGATATTAATCCATTTAAGTCCCATGCAGGGCTTCTGAGCATGCCTATCAAGTCCCATTGCAAACTCTGAAGGAGGGAGAGAGAGGCACTGCTGGCACCCCCTGTAGCTTTTAGCCCAGCAGTTAGAGCATTTGCCTGGACTGTGGGAGACGCACTTTCAATTTCTCCCTCTCTGCCAGAGCATGGAGAAAAGATTTGAAGCATGGAGTCTTTCACTTCTCAGGAGAGGGCTCTAACCACTGAACTATGGGATAGTCTGATATGGATTTAATCTCTCCTGTTGAAGCTGTTCCACTGTGAATAAATAATGAAAGAATGACTGGAGCAGGGTGATCAGGTCTCCAACTGCCAGGTGGATGTCCCAACCACAGAGTTATTTCCTCTCTCTCACCCAGTCACTGTTCCACTTCCACTGTGGATAAATACTTAAATAGTGATTGGGCTGGGGCATCCACTCCCCCAATCACTCATTATTTATCTACAGTGGAACAGCTTCAACGGGAGAGACTGAGGGAGCCTCACATCACAATATCTCAGAACTCGGTATTAAAGCACTCTCCTGAGAGGTAGATCCCCCTAATTAGTCCTTTCCCCCCCTCTAATATAGAGGGGGGAATTGAATCTGGGTCTCCCATATTCTAGGCACACACTCTAGCTACTAAGCTAAAAGTTATAAAGTAGGTGCTGGCGGCACCCCTCCATGCCCTGCTGTGTGTGGAGTGAGGCACCTAACTCAGTGCCACAAGAAGCATATTAGATACCAAAGATGCCTGACTCTCCAGGTGGCAGGTTCCCAGTTGTAGATTGGAAGCAGAGATAGGAACCTCTCCACAGCCCACACTTAGGTGCCCATCTCCAAAAGACAGAATGGGGTTAGCACACACCCCTGTGGTCAGCATCTCTGCACGTAGCATTTTGGCTTTTGTTGATCAGATTTTAAGGCAAATATCTCTCCCCGTTCATTGTACAAGGCAGAACCTAGGCACCTAACTCAACTTTGTGTATTACAGTGTTGTTCTATGATTTTTTTAGGCACCTAAATGTGAAGTACTGTGACACTCAGTCTTGCAACACATAACTCCCTTTATGGCTCCCACCCCAAAAGTTTTTCTGGTGTTCTAGTTAACATGGCTTGTTTGGCTGACTGATTACTATTCTCTACAGTTATTATTGCAAGATTTTTTCCTCTCTGTTGGGTTTTGTTATTTTCAGCCTAAAAGGCTTCACACACAGAGAAATCATGTCTGCATTGTAATGAGATGTGATGCTTTTTGTGTTTTGAAAGAAAATTTAGAAAAATGTGTTCTCTGAGGACACACATCATAAATCAAGTTATCGTTCTATCGCTAGATTCAATAGAAAGTAAAGCTGGTGGCTCTAGGAAAAGCTGTTCCCCACAAAGCTACTATAAATAACACAGCAAATGACAATTCTAATTCTAAGAACTCTGCTGTATTTTGTTGAAAGAGACATTTTTAACTTGGCCTCTCATTTTGCATCCACCATTAATTGTGGGTGTAAGTGACAATACTTAGGTGTTTCTACCTGATCTGTAGAAATTTGGATCCAACATCTAAACTACTTCAGAGTAGGTTGGAGCACCAGCTGGTGGGAAGACTGTGGAACCTTGTATCCATAGGGAGCAGTGTTGCCAAGGGTGATGGAGATGACTAAAAAAACCACAAACTCTCTGTGCAGATATCCCTGTGAGTTGCAGATGCCAAGATATCCATGGAATTTCTCTGCCATCCAAGGTTTGGTGGGTCATTTATGGGTTTTCAGGGGTGTCGTGGGTCTTGCCCTATTCCTACTTCAGGGTGAGTAGTTGCAGAAGGGCAAATCCACACACCCCTGGACTGAATTAATTGCAGAGAATTATATGTACTGAAGTTTGGAGTTTCGTAGTTTTCCCGCTTATGATTATATATTCTTTACTCTACTCAGGGGAAACTTCCATCTACACACACACACACAGGTCCCAATTCAGCAAGGTACTTAATTAAGCCCTTGCCTAATTAAGCACACATAGTCCCATTGAAGTCAGTGGGATTACCAACATGCTTGAATACAGACACGTGCTTACTTGAATATCTTGCTAAATCAGTCCCTACCTGTTGACTGACTTCAATGGGTATTTTGCCTGAGAAAACAGTGTAGGAGTGAGTCATTCGAGAGCCGTCCCACATTTTATATACATCTTTACTTCCATCCCACATAAACCTGCTGTGATCTCTTTCATATTACTGTAAGTTATTTACAAAATAAATGCTGATATTAGAGAACATGTTGTATACCTCAAAGAAATAAATTTTACATATTTGTGTATTTTTATGTCTACACCTTCCTTTCAAATTTTTCCTCTGCTTTTGGGGCATGGCAGTTAGGAAATAATAAGGTATATTAAGAGAAGTGAAAAAAAAGCAGAAAAAGGAAGACTGAGAGAAGCCAGAAAGGAGTGATAGGAAAGGAAGGTAAAAGAGAAACAGCAGGGAGGAAAGAGAAACAGGCATGAAGAAAAGAGAAAAACAACAGTTGGGTAACTGTACACATAGCAACTGATTTATTGTCCCTATACCAATAATCACAATTATTTGAAAAAGACAACTTGTTTATTAAAACAAGTGCAAAAAACATACCACAGATGTTGCAAAGAAAAAAAAATCCAACAAAAACATGGCAACAGTGAACTAAAAGGAAATGCACATGTTATCTAGCTACATGGAATGTGGAATCTGTGGGAGCCTGGAGTATGACTGTGTTACAGGCCCATGAGTGTGAAATTTACTCCAATCTACAAAACCTACTACTACAAAATATTTATTGCAGGCTCTTTCCTAGTAGAGTTATGCAGTCACTTAGCAACCTTGTGGCTGGCCAAAACAGAAAAAAAAGGCACGGCCATCCTTGGAGTATATAAATTAAAAAATTCCTCTACTTGTGTTTATATCTCTCCACAGCCAAAACACAGGCTTAAAAATAAATAAAGACATAAAATAGACTTACTTGCCTAACCTTCCACACTCCAAAAAAGTATATCAGCAAAACCTGTCTCCCTCTGTGTAGGAAGGGTGCTAATTATCTCTCTCTCCGGCAGGTTTTGCCAGGACTACAAACATGGCTGCTAGAAGGGACTACATTTCCCAGCAACCCTGCTACCCGTAGTCTCCTGGAAAGATTGGGAGGGAAATACTATTTGTCAGTCTTGGTCCCTCACTGCAGCAGAGGAGATACAAGCTCCAGTCCTCCCCACCCACGGAACTTCAGGCTAGTGCCCTAAAATTAGTCAGCAGTGTGGGTTTCTTTACAAATCCCAGAATGCTTCGTCTGAGTCCTCTTGCTCCTCAGTAACCAAGTGTTGTTCTAGTAAAACCTACTATAAGTTAAAAGGACTAATATACATTTAAATCCCTTTATGGGAATTAAATGAATCCTCAGATAATATGCCCAAGTACTATGGTGATAAACACCATAGAAATACATTAAATACTATATAATTATTCTTAGAAGAAATAATAAAGAACAGTTAGATAAATATCATTTATGCTTGAGCCAGTTCTGGAATAAAATAGATATTGCTGATACAATAATTTCATAATAAATATGAGATCCAGTCTTGCACCTCAAAACACACACCACTGATGTTACTCAGTGTTTTGTCTGAATAAAAGCTTATTGTTTTAAGGTAACATTTGCTATCAAAATCCTTAACCTAAGTTTCTAAAAACAAAGAAAAATACTTTTCTACCAATTATCCTGCATTCTCTCTCATTCCTTTTTCATCCTGTGTTGTCATCATCTCCCTATTCTGAGACAAAATCTGTTTTTTGGATATTTATTCATATGCACAACTGACCATTTAGAAACCTAATAGACCAACTGTGTGTACAAACACTTGGTTTTCCTGCACAATCATGACAAATGCTTGTTTCAAGTATCTGTGCATGAAACCAATCAAAGCTTTTGTTCTTTTTTGGTTTTGAAAATTTGGCTCTTAAAACCCACTTGAAACAGACAGCATCTTTGTTGTAAAGAGCTTGATTGACTCACCTACACAAGAGTAAAGTGCATCCTCTAACCTATGAAGGTTGAGCAGACTCTAACAAGATTTAAGCCTATGGTTCTAATGAACGTAGGTACACTATTCAAACCATTATGCTTAGATCACTAAGCTTGTCTCTCCACAACCCAGATTTTTAGTGAAAAGTGAGTTATACAGGCTAAGGGTCATCAGACTTCAGGTTGAAAGATGACAGCTGAAATTGCAGAATTTCTCTTGCAACATCAAATTCAGCCAAATGGCACAACTGCGGAACATGGAATAGACAGGAAAATTCTATTGAGTCAGAAGCTAGCTGGGAGATATTATTTAGGTCAATCTTTGTTGCAAGGGAGGTAAAAACAAAGGGACAAATTCAGAAGTGATCTAAATTATACATTGATAGGTGGGTGTAATTTACAAGCCAATGGAGCATTACCAGGAGAAAGAGGAGTCATCCCTGGCATAGCAATTAGCAGGAGGGTGTAGGATAAAGTAAATCTCTTCATCCTATTTTATCTTTCATTTGTCTTTCCTGCTGTCATGGGTGTGTGTAGGTTACAACCTCTCTCTGAATTTGTCTCAAAATATTTATAATGCATAATCATCTTTGAAAGCATACCTTATACCTAACTCATTATCAAGCATGAGTACCTTTCATTCTAAATGTTTATTAATTTATTCCAGGGGTTTTCAAACTGTGGTCTGGCTCCACAGACAATGACTAAGTGGTCCACAAAAGGTTGCTGTTACCATAGAACGATGGGTTACCATGTGGCCCATGAACCACTGGGGGTGTGCAACCTGTAGCTAAGATTTCCAAAGGGGTCCACACCTCCATGTGAAAATTTGTAGACATCTGCAAACGAAAAAAGGTGCTCTATCACAAGGGTACCACCTCTTTTGTAATAAGGCTGATTATATATTACTGGTCTCTTCTACAGTTCTCCTCCTCAGTAGAAATGTATCTCACTGGGAAAATCTCTTGTGTGGTAGGTACCTCTGAAATCTAATTAGGAACAACTTACGGCTGGCAGCAGCTTAAAGTTAGTGGTAGGAATATGTAGAGATAACGAGCACCACTAATTCACTGTAAGGCAGCAGCACGGATGAAATCTCGAGGAAACAAGAGAACTCACCCCAGACCGAAACGGACCACGTTAAACGAGCTCAGCCTAGCCTCCAGGAACTCTTTCTACTGTTGTCCTTTTAAAGGGGGCACTTTCAAGGTGGGGAGGGGGGGTCAAACCCTTGCCCTCCCAGCCATGCTGTGCTCCCCCGGCACTGCCAAGGCCCCCGCTCTCCGAGCTAGGTGCGTTTTGCGCAGCGTGCCACGCATGTCCACTGGCCGCCCACTCAGGAGGCGGGACCTGCCCAGCCATGGGCCTGGGAGCCCGGACCCCACGCGCAGGCGGGCAGAGTTCTCGTCCAAACCAGCGGAGAGGGCTGTGCACACACGACGTGGGGCAGGGTCCCTCGGCACACAGTGACGTCACTGCCACCAGCCCAACGAAACAAACGGCCGTCAGGTGGGTCCCTCCCAGCTCCCGCCACCCCAGTCGCTCTCTTCAGCCATTCTCCCTCCGCCAGCGACTCCCCCCTCTCGCCACCCCGCGCCCGCAGCTCCTGCCTCTCCTCGCCAGGCCCCAGCATCAACTAGCTGCCCTCCGGGGGCGGAGCAGCCGGTGAGTGACGAGCCGAGCGAGCCATTCCCAGCACCCGGGCTGGCCTCTCCGCCTATGCAGGCGCCCGGGGCGGGATTTCCGCCGCGCTCTGGCCCCGCGTCTCTCAGCTGACTGGACAAACCCATTTGTCATGGAGTCGCTGTAGTCTGGTCGCTGCCCTCGGCCCCAGGTAAGAGCTGCCTTTGCTGCGGTCGGGGCGGAGGGAGGGGGGAGGGCTCTGCTTGCCCTCCCCCCCCCGGGCCAGCTCTGCCTGGGTCGCTGCTGTCACGCTGCCGCCCCCACTTGCCCCCGGGCTTGTGGGGGGCTAATGGATCAGTTGCCCTCGGCGAGCCGAGCTGCACTGGGTGGGGGGGCCAAGACTCCGAGCTGGTTTTTGCGCATCGAGGCCGAGCTAAGAGCTGGGTCTCCCCAGAAGCAAAGTCGCTGGCAGCACAAACGCTGGAGCTGTTGCTAACTTTCACTTCAGCTGAGTCTGGCATTTCCCTTCCCTCCCCCAGCCTGCAGCGAGCTCAGGGTAAGCAGAAGAGAGAAGAACGAGTGAGAAGAATAAAATGCTGACAACGCACCACCGATTACAGCTACAGCCCGGGCTGGGGTTTCACTTCTTGTATTTCTTGTATGTGGTTTTCTCCAGAGCTGCCTGGCCGGGGTTGCTGACCATATTTATGATGTAGTGATTATCTGTGCTCTCCCTGGCGACATTTGTCTGCTGTGTAAGGGGGACTCGGGAGCAGGTAGGTACTGGCTGGAAAGTGCAGCCTAGTGCCACCAAAACTATTAATAAAGAGATACAAAAATGATTGGAATGTATAGACTCTGTTTACTGTCTAGCGCAATCCATACTTTAGTTGACAAAATCCTGCGATAGTGAGAATTCAGTGCTATCTGCTGTTCTTCATAGCTATTCACAGGTGATGCCCCTGGTGCTTTTTAGTTTTCACTCCCTGCACAGCAGCTACCCCTGCTTGCCCAGCACCAGAGGTAAGGCCATCCTGGGATGATGCAGATTCAGATCTCGTGTGGTCTGATGAGAATCAATGAACTAAAATGCTGGGGGTAGTATCTACAGAATATTATTAACATTAAGCAACTAAGGTGGATTTGTTCTCTAATCATGAAATTGTGAAATTAACAAACCTCCCCTGCACCACCCGAAGCTTTTTAAGAGCAATTATAATGTAAATGAAATGAGTGATCTGGATATGAATGTTTCTAAGTGTTTTTCTTTGCTAATGATGACTAGCAGCAGAGTTTACCAAAATGCAAACTGAATTACAAAACTATAGGCAATGGGATAGATTCAAGCCTGGCATAAGGTTTCTTCAGTTGAATTACATCAGGGATGAATTTGGTCAGATATTAACCAGTTCACTTGACGATTTCACATGATGTGTGTACATGTAAGTATCTTTATCCTTTCTCCAGTGGCAATCTGAGGTAATAGGGCAAGGACTATCATTTGGATGGGGACTTCTTATTCTGTGGTCCACACTTTTTAACAGATAGTCTCATGGACCAACCTCTCCTCTCCACAGACAATTATTCAGCACCATCTCCCCTGCCATTAGTGCCTGTGCAGACTTTCCCTCCTGTCTTCAACCACATAAGTTCCCTGTTGCATCTACAGCAATTGCTTACATGGAAAATTAATATTAGGAAGATATTTAAAATTGTAACTTAGTAGGTTTGAATAAGAAACTCAGATAGCTCTCTGTAAGCCACAGTATGCTCTCTGTGGAGCACCAGTGTTCTGTGGTCACTGATTTATATGAATATTCCCTGACAACAGGGAACAGCCAATATACAATTATGCCGTCTGTAAATGCTGCAGTATTCTATGTTTGGTGAAGGGTGATGGGTCAGAGGTTCTATTCCCCATAGTGGCAAGCTGTTCGCCTAATTTCACTTTGTTTTCTATCCCACCATAAAGTTTCTTCATTTATAGGGAGCACTGACCGCAACATCTGGAGTTAGTTTAACATTTTCCCCTATAAGACTCAATTTTCAGTAGCTTTGTATCTTTGCCAAACTCACTGTTCAAATTAAAAAAAAAAAAAAGTGATACAAGATCTGTGCCTCAGATTGATTTTTTTTTTTTTAAAGAAGGTTACTGCAAAAGTGCTTTAGCCATTTCTGAGAATAAGATTGGTAAAACAACCTATGTTTCTCTAATGCTAAATTTGTAAAAAGAAATGGTTGTATCTCCATGCAGTGGAGCAGGACTTTGCATTGGACGGGGGTTGCTTGGGGGCAGAGAGGTGCTTTTTACTCTTTATCAAATATATCCTGAAGAAGAGCTCTGTGTAGCTCAAGAGCTTGTCTTTCTCACCAACAGAAGTTGGTCCAGTGAGAGAAATTCTCAGCCCAAGTTTCTATGTGCAGCCTGCATTGAGCTTTCTCTAGCTCTAGGGAATTCCTACATGTCAACAGCACTGATCATAGTCCCAGGACCCACTCAGCTTCCAGCTTGCCAGGCACAGGGCTAGAGCTTCGGACAGGATATAGGCACTGTAGCAACAATGTCCTCACCTCTGATCTCAGGGAAGGTCCCCTGGGATGGGAGCCCAGGAGGATGCCTTCTGCTGACTGATGGTGTTAATTATGTGTACTTTATAGTCTTCATTAAAGTTTCACACTCCTAAATCAAGGAACAGCCAAGTAGTAATCTTCCCATTCTATAGTTGGGGTAACTGAGACGTTACAGATGGTCGCTTCTGGCAGAGTTGAGAACAGAACCCTATCTCTAGTATGGGAGACATAGGTATTATTCACTCAGTCACACTGTTCTTTAGACAGAAAGCATTCAATCTGTGTGCTTAACTGTGCTGTGTCTACAGCTACTAGCCCACAGTCCACTCCAGAGCTAGAAATAGAACCCAGGTATCCTCAGTCTCAAAGTTTCTCAGATATCTAGCAAATAATTATATAAGTCACTTGCAAACTGTGTGTTGTATTTCCCTCTTGCAGTTGGAATACTGGATCATACTATACTGTTGCTAACAGTTGCTCCTTTTTAAAGTGGTAGAGATCTGTGCTTTGAATCTAGAACCCTGCAGGTGATTCCCAGGGGCGGCTCCAGGCACCAGCACACTAAGTGCGTGCCTGGGGCAGCAAGCCACGGGAGGCGCTCTGCCAATAGCCGGGAGGGCGGCAGGCAGGTTGCCTTCGGCGGCATGCCTGTGGAGGGTCCACTGGTCCTGCGGCTTTGGCAGACCTCCCGCAGGTGCGCTGCTGAATCTGCGGGACCGGGGACCTCCCGCAGGCAAGCCGCCAAAGGCAGCCTGCCTGCTGTGCTTGGGGTTGCAAAATACCTAGAGCCACCCCTGATGATTCCTATCAGGTTGAATACGGTTCCAACTTCAGCCGGAAGACAGAAGCTGCGCCGCTGTGGACAGCTGAACATAGAAGCTGCCACTGAATTGCCACCGCTGCAGAAACGCGCGTGCCACCCTAACGGCACATGGACTTCCCCCGCCATCCACGGCGGCAATTCGGCATGCTGCTTGGGGGCAAAACCACACAGACTGCCGCCCATTGCAGATTGCCGCCCCAAGCACCTGCTTGGAATGCTGGTGCCTGGAGCCGGCCCTGTCCCCAGTCATCCCTTGGATCCAACCTTTGGCCCATTCCTCATCTCACCTCTTGCAGGGAGAACAGACTTCTGTAGCTCAAGTGGTAGGCTATGCTGCAGTACTGAAGGTTCACTGTTCAAACCCTGGTGTTGATACATGATTGGGGAGTGTTATAGTTGCATATAATGAAATTTGTTCTTCCTTTTAAAAATTAACAAACCTCAAATTACATTAAATGTTAAAAGTCAAGCATTCAGAAGTTAGGAAATGTTAGATTTATGGTTACCTGTCCACTTTTAATTTGTCCTCATTATGTGTATGCATTATGGTAGTTTTTAATTACATACAGGTTCCCTCCCCCACCCCCTAAGATACTGCCTATTAAGTGCATAGGGAAACAGACTTAATGTTTCATGGGCAACATAAATTTAGCATTTCCTGACTTTACAACCTAAATAATTCTTTTTATGTATGCAGTTATTCAGTATTTGTATAACAGTAGCAACTTGAGGCCCCAACTCACATTGGGACCACATTGTATTAGGTACTGTACCAGCACTTAGTAAAAAATTGTGTTTGCCCTGAAGAGTTTACAGTCTAAACAGGTAAGTCAGACAGAGGCTGAGAGAAAGGAAAGTAACAAAAAGAGTGACTAGAGAGATGTTTGGCAAATGTCATGTTAGTTCCATTTAAAAATAAATAAATATTTAACCAGAACTGATCATACATACTATGCAAGTACATAAAATTTTCCATCGCTATTATTTACAGTTATTAAAGATCTGTTAGATGAGTTTATGAAAGCCATAAATCTCATAACAGGTTTGAAACAGGTGGGTTAGTTATTCTTTTCAAAGCTCCATTGGATTTATGGAGGCAGGGGGAAAGTGTGATTACCTGAGTGTGACTATTTATGCAAGTAAGGACTATTATTCACTTGAGGCTTGCAGGCCTCTAGGTTGTATTCTGAACATTTCTAAGAAGGAATTCCTAAAAATGATTGCCTAGCAAAGCAAAACAAAAAAGCCCCCCAAAACAATGAATCAGGAATTTTAAAGGGCAGTTCCTGTTTGAAAAGTGATTCAGCAGAGAAGACTTGCTCCCTCTGGTTATTCAAAGATAAACTTGTTGATTTGGGTGGTTTAAATATGGTTTTACTGGTTTTTAACGTAAAATCAACACAACTATGGAAGAGGGAGCTGAGATCAATTCCTTCTTGCACATCAACAGAATTGTTTTGGAAGAACCAGATTCATAGCTTGTGTAAATTGGTGTAGCTCCATTAAAGACAATGATCTGCATGTTTACGCCAGCTGAGGCTCTAGCTCAGTGTTACAAGTAATAGGTCCAATCAGTTACACCTGGGCAAACCTGAAGACACTAGGGCTGCACAGGTTAGCACAGCAATATGAATAATTATGCCCTATTACTTATTTGTATTATAGTGGCACCCATGGGCTCAGTCATGGATCAAGGCACCATTGTACAAACACATAAAGACAGTACCTGGTCCACAGAGCTTACAGCGTGTGCAGACAAAGATTTCAGGAGTGATTAGAGGTTTTGGGTGCACAACTTGACACCTTAAGGAGATCAGATTTTTATAAGACAGCTGCCCAGCACATTCTGAAAATCAAGTTCATGTAATGTGTCAAGTTGGGCACCCAACAAAAAAATCACTAGTCACTTTTAAAACTCCTACCATGGACTTTAAGGTCTTTGTTACCTAAAGCGAGCTTTGTGCTAATATGTTGGTGCTGAGCAAAAGAAACATAGTAGCGTCTTTTATCCATAGATCTTGAAGTGCCTTACAAAGGTGGCTATCATTATCCCCATTTTACAAATGGCAAAAATAAGTCTCAGGTCACTTCACAACTCAGTGTTTGAGTTGGGAAGAGAAGCAAGATCCCCTGACTTTCAGTTATGTGCTCTAGCCACTGGAATGTGTGCCCTAGTGGCCAAAGAACTGTACAATGACTCGGGAGACCTGGCTCTACCACAGGGTTTCTCAAACAGGGGTGCCGCTTCTGTAGGGAACGGCTCTGGCAGGCCAGGCCGGTGTGTTTACCTGCCCCGTCAGCAGGTCCAGCTGATCGTGGCTCCCACTGGCTGCGGATCGCTGCTCTGGGCCAATGGGAGTTGCTGGAAGCAGCGGCCAGTACGTCCCTTGGCCTGCGCCACTTACAGCAGCTCCCATTGGCCCGGAGCAGCGATCCACTGCCAGTGGGAGCTGCGATCGGCCAGACCTGCTGACAGGGCAGGTAGACGCACAGGCCCGGCCCGCCAGGGGCTTTCCCTACAGAAGCAGTGACCCTTGTTTGAGAAACCCTGTTCGACCACTTGGGCAAGCCACTTTCTCAGTGGCTCAGTTTCCAAATGTGTAAATTGGGGACAATATTGACTTCCTTTGTAAAACACTTTAAAATCTACTGATGAAAAGTGCTATATTGAAATGTAGGACTGGAAAAGATCCCAGTGGGTCATCTAGTCCATCCCCTCTCTCCTCAAGTTGGGGATTTTTTAGGTATACTTAATCCTGCCTCAACACCTGTTTGCTAAACCTGTTCTTAAAAGCCTCCAATGGCAGGGATTCCCCACACCAGTTATTTCTGTGCTGCCTAAATAAATCAACACTTTGGTATTCACTTCTGTCTGTAGACCAACAGTAACTGGTACCTGCAAAAAGATAATTACAAATCAATGTGTGGATTTTGAGTTGTTTGTAATTGCTTATTGTTTAGATATTAGCTTAATAATGTGGCACTCAGCCCATTAATTCAAAGAATAGCTGCTGACAGTGAAATCTGTGAAGTATTGTATGAAATATTATGCAGTGGTTAAATGCTATAATGATAGGGGCTATAGAAAACTGTGGGCATATATACACACAAAAGTTGTACCTCTTTAATTATACGGGTATAGTTACAGCAGTACAACACTCTTTGCGTTGACACTGTTGCACCAGTACAAAGGTGCTTTACACGAGTATAGGTATTTCTATACAGGAAGGGGAATAAGCTTCACGGATGGCACTTTCATACCTATGTAACTGCAGCCACACGAGGGCTTGTATCAGTATAATTATTTCAGTTAAAAAAGAAAAAAGCCACACCTTGTAGCTAAAATATTTACACTGGTACAAAATCTGCATGTGGACCAGGCCTAAATAGGAATCATGAATTTATTTTACCTTCTCAATCAGTATATTTAAAACCAGTTAATAGCTAGTGACTTTGGAAGCCTAAAAGTCAACTCAGAAAGGTAGTAATATGAGGCCACCTTTTAATATCTTTCTACAAATTGTTTAAATTAATACTGATTGACAAAAATGAGTGTCAGACATTTAATGTCTGAGACTTTAAAACTGACTTGATGGATTTTTGAGGAAAAGTTCTTCCTGAAAAGGTTAAATCTTTTAAGTTGTTACAATATCTAATTTGTTTGAAGACAAATCACTGTTTTCAAAATACGACAGTTCTGAAATTCTTTATATTGATTGCTTTGTAAATTATATTTTAGCTGGAAAGTTAAGAACAAAAGCTGAATTGATCTCCTTTGGAATCACTTGACGGGAGTGTTTGATTTCCTTTTAAAATACAGTAACTCCTCACTTAAAGCCGTCCTTGTTAACGTTGTTTCATTGCTGATCAGTTAGAGAACATGCTCATTTAGAGTAGTGCAATGCTTCCTTATAACTTTGTTTGGCAGTCACTTGCTTTATCCAGCGCTTACAAAAAGAGCAGCCCATTGGAGCTAGCTGGGGGGGGGGCTTCGAACCAGGGTGGGCTGGCAGCCCCCCATCAGCTCCCCTAAGTTCCCTGTGCGGCAGCCTCCAACAGGCTATCAATTGCCGGACAGCTCAGCTATCCCTCCCTCTACTGCCATGTGCTGCTCCTGCCCTCTGCCTTGGAGCTGCTTCCGGGAGCCGGGGGCGGCTCCAGGCCCCAGCATGCCTAGTGCATGCTTGGGACGGCAAGCTGCAGGGGGCGCTCTGCTGGTGCCACGAGGGCGGCAGGCAGGCTCTTTGGCGGTTTGCCTGTGGAGGGTCCGCTGGTCCTGCGGCTTCAGAGGACCTCCCATAGGTCCGCCGAAGCCGCAGGACCAGCGGACCCTCCACAGGCAAGCCGTCGGAGGCAGCCTGCCTGCCGTGCTTGGGGCGGCAAAATGCCTAGAGCTGCCCTTGCCGAGAGCCTCCTGCTTGCTGCGCAAGGAGGAGGGTGAAAAAGGGTTGCTAATGTCAGGGTGTCCTCCTCCCCCCCCACTCCTTTATCCCTTCTCCACAAAGCAGGGAGGACACACAACAGGACTCAGGACTGAGGGAGCTTGCTGGCAGCCGCTGTTATCTCAACTTGCTGATCTACTTAAAAGGGCAGTGTACTTAGAGTGGGATCAGCATACTTAAAGGGGCAATGCGCATCTCTCACACACATGATGTGTCTCTCTGTCTCTCTCTGTCGTGCTGTCTTCCCTCCCTCCATTTCTGCTGCCTTGTAGAGTGTGAGGCTAGATTAGCAAAGTGTTTAACCCTTGAGGACTCAGCCCAATGTTAGTTCATCATTTAGCAGTAAGGCAATCCCTGGGAAATATCCCACCCTCTTCCACCCTCTGACTTCACCACCTCAACCAAGCTTCACAATCATCATTGCTATGTATAGTATTAAATTGATTGTTTAAAACTTATACTGTGTATATGTGTGATCAAAAATATAGTCTTTTGTCTGATGAAAAAAATTTCCCTGGAACCTACCCCCCACCCCCATTTACATTAATTCTTATGGGGAAATTGGATTCACTTAACATAGTTTTGCTTAAAGTCGCATTTTTCAGGAACGTAACTAAAATGTAAAGTGAGGAGTTCCTATAAGAATATGTATTATATGCATGACCACTGCTTAATACCAACAGTAAGTTGCTTGGATAGCTTGCATATTGTCTGTGTAAAGTATTTTCATTGTTCCTGTCAATTCAGAATAACCATAAAATCTCTTAAAATATTCCTTTGAAAGACAATGTTTTAGCTAATCTAAACAGATGTTAGTTTGCTCTGATCAATAGGAGACTCATAAATATTTTAGGAAAAAATATCTGCTACATGCCATGATTATTTATTTTGTTTTGTTTTATTTACAGATATTTAATTTAAAATGCTGTTGTCAATAGGAATGTTAATGTTGTCTGCCACTCAGATCTACACCATCCTGACAGTTCAGCTGTTTGCTTTCCTAAACCTTTTGCCTGTGGAGGCAGACATTTTAGCGGTATGTGTAATAAATGTTTTTACATGCAAATGAATGGGAATTTCTTTCAGATTTTTCTACTTATACATCATATCATGCGATACATTTTAAAACATTATCAGTGCAAAGTTAATAATGCCTATATATTTTACCAATTACATCAAGTGTATTCAAAAATAAATGGTATACTTTTTTCAGAGAAGGTTAGGGTTAGAGTTAGGTGCTGATATCTCTTTGAAATTCAGTGTGAGTAAGACACCTAACCTCCCTTCAGATCTCCTGAAAGTCCCAGCCAAAATATGTAGGGCCATCTCATGCCATAGATCTTTTAAAAGAACTCCCCACTGATTTAATTTAATGGTCAAAATAAGTAGATAGCTAGCAGACCATAATACATTCTACAATCAAGAACTTTTACAAGTTTAGGGTTTTATGCAGAAAACTGAAAATCTGCCAAGATTATTAGAGACTTGTATGGTACCCATCCACTAGGGCAATCGCCAAAAAAAAGTCACAGGGAACAGGAAAGTGTGGCTTGTGCAGTTTTAGAGCTGTTATGCAATGTTGCATATGTTGACTCTCAGCTTCCACAAAAAGAAAACATTTTAGAACGTAACTGTTTAAACTGAGTATCTTTACTCACTTCCCTGTGAACTAAAATCTTTGTAGGGTGTTAAGGATTCCCTCCCTAGAGACACTTTAAAAAGCTGGTTCATTTCAAAGTGAAGAAAATCCACTGTTCAGAAGCATGTTCATGAGGCATAGCAAGATGTATCCTTTGCTCAAGTGTCAGAGGGGTAGCTGTGTTAGTCTGGGTCTGTAAAAAGCAACAAAGAGTCCTGTGGCACCTTATAGACTAACAGATGTATTGGAGCATAAGCTTTGGTGGGTGAATACCCACTTCGTCAGACGCATGTACACCCACGAACACTTATGCTCTAATACATCTGTTAGTCTATAAGGTGCCACAGGACTCTTTGTTCCCTTTGCTCAAAGTGCGCTTTGGCTACAGCTAGATTTTTGCACAACTAGGTTAACAGTGCTTGAATTGAAGGAGAGGTTTTCCCAACATTTCATGGAATTCATCTTACTTTCTTGTTGTTAAATCATTTCCAATAAAGGAAGACTCTAGAGAACTTTGAGTTTATTACATGGAATAAAGCTCTTGCACCTGACATACTACATCAGATTGGGTTGGGTAATATGTGGATGAAAACCTCTAGGGACCGGAAGCAGCAGTGTTTATGATTCATTGGTATAGTGCTAGGAGGCACTATGTATAGTACATTTTTGCCCTAAAGAATGAGTTTTTTTGTTACAGATCTGATTTTCTTTTATATTTATGTTTAGTATAACTTTGAAAATGGAACTCAGACATTTGATGATCTGCCTGCAAGGTTTGGCTACAGACTGCCAACTGAAGGCTTGAAGGTAAGAAGCAGCATCTCTGAATACACAAAGTATAAGCTAAAACAAACTTGTTACAATGTATTTTGTGTGCTGTGTTGAAAATAACTTTGTCAACACTAGCTTAAAGATAGATTTATAATTTTCACAGATATACTTTAATAGTGGACTAAAAGAGGATGTATGATGGGGTACCATCCTTAAGCACACTCCCTTCTGTTCATGCAGGAACACAGCCCCTCACCTCCCTGTTGGTACTTGCAATCATTTACTCTGACCCAGATACTGAGAACAAGTCCTTTGGTGGATTCAATTTATTAACTTTTCTAGAGTACAAAGGATCCTCCTTTTTGCCCCTCAAGTCCAACCCTTCATTTCGCTCCAGGGCGAATGATGACAAGCATCCCATGAGTTCTCCAGCCCTCCTCCTGGGTCCTGTGTACTATAAGCCAGGCAGATTTACCTTCCTTGTATCCAGCCCACTTCCTGGATCCCAATAGGATCCAGTGGTTCCACAGCCGTCTTCTTGGGCCTGTGTTCATTCAGAGCTTCTAGCTCTGCATTGGGAAAGCTTAGTAGGCAGCCCTCATCTCTATCCACTCCTTTCCCTGGGAGCCTGCTTTCTGTGGGAGCACACCCTTCAACTGAGACCCGGTAGCCTTTTCAGGTCCAGATGCTCATTACTCAATAAGCTGCCCCCCAGCCAACTAGGCAGTTAATTGCTTACAGGTGGGTTTATTCTCCTTAGAGAAGCCCATCATAGGTAGATTGGGCCATGACTCCCCTTAAAGGGGCCAGCCATCTCATGACAGGATGCATCTGTTAGTCTTGTTTATATAGGAAAAATATGATGGTCTACCATATAGCAAAGTCCTACAGCTCACACTGGGTGTTTTTGGATATAGTATGGACCCCATCTTGCAAGGTATTGAGCTCAAATACTATCCTGGCCTATAGAAAATGTGGTTGTCAAAAAAATAGCCTGAGTGGCTATATTGTACTACGTTACTTTGTTTTTATGATAAAGCCCTTCATGTTTATTTTAGTGATAAGTAAGCTTCTTGTACTCAAATATTCATTGCACTGGTCCCTGTCTGAGGTACATATTAAAGGATGTCTGCAATAGATGTGCACTGATTAAAGTATACATTTAAACAGATCCTGGAACTATGCAGACATGAATCTAGTATCCTTTTATTTCTGTCCTACACTATACTACCACTGAATGCTTATTATAACTGAATTTAGCTGGGCAGGAAAAAGGTTGCTGCTACACAGCTCTGCATTAAGTTATCTTTATAAGTTATGAAGGCTGAAATTATGGAGCTGAGTTCACAAACAGACTCTGACAACCCACTTTCATAAAGAGACAGAATATCTGCAGAGACATAGTTCTTTCTAGATGAGTTCAGGCAGACTCTTCATCAAGCTTGATGATGAACTTAGCAGATGGGTAATTGTAGGAGTGCACCTGCAACTAGACCTGAAGAAAAATACTTTTGACTGACACCTTACCTTCTACAAAAGTGTAATCTGGGAGCAGCCACACCTGATGATGGAAGACTGAATACAGAATGCAGAGGGGTTGGTCATAAAGCTATGAACTAGCATGTCTTCCGAGTGCAAGCATTCCATAATCTGAATGTATGCAGAGTATATCACTAAATAGGTACAGGCTCCACGAAGAGGCTGGCTTTTAGTGTCCTCCACCTGGCGAATCATAGAACTGGAAGGGATCTCAAGAGGTCATCTAGTCCAGTCCCCTGCACTCAAGGCAGGACTAAGTATTATCTATACCATCTCTGACAGGTGTTTGTCCAACTTGCTCTTAAAAATCTCCAATGATGGAGATTCCACAACCTCCCTAGACAATTTATTCCAGTGTTTAACCACCCTGACAGTTAAGAATTTTTTCCTAATGTTCAACCTAAACTGCCCTTGCTGCAATTTAAGCCAACTGCTTCTTGTCCTATCCTCGGAGATTAAGAAAAATAATTTTTCTCCCTCCTCCTTGTAACAACCGTTTAGGTACTTGAAAACTATTATGATGTCTCCTCTCAGTCTTCTCTTCTCCAGACTAAGAGAACCTAATTTTTTCAGTCTTCCCTCATAGGCCATGTTTTCTAGACCTTTAACCATTTTTGTTGCTCTTCTCTGGACTTTCTCCAATTTGTCCACATCTTTCCTGAAATGTGGTGCCCAGAACTGGACACCATACTCCAGTTGAGGCCTAATCAGCGTGGAGTAGAGCAGAAGAATTTCTTCTCATGTCTTACAGTACTCCTGCTAATACATTCCAGAATGATGTTTGCTTTTTTTGCAACAGCGTTACACTGTTGACTCATATTTAGCTTGTGATCCACTATGACCCCGAGATCCCTTTCTACAGTACTCCTTCCTAAACAGTCATTTCCCATTTTGTATGTGTGTAACTGATTTGAAGAGAAAGGGAAGTGATCTCACTGGATCTATTCGAGTCCTACTAATAAAGTTACTTAGGCTACGTCTTCACTACCTGCCGTATCGGCGGGTAGCAATCGATTCCTTGGGGATCGATATATCGTGTCTCATCTAGACGTGATATATCGATCCCGAACGCGCTTATATTGATTCCGGAACTCCACCAACCCCAACAGAGTTGCGGAGTCGACATGGGAAGCTGCGAACATCGATCCCGTGCCGTGAGGACGGTGAGTAATTCGATCTTAGATACTTTGACTTCAGCTACGTTATTCACGTAGCTGAAGTTGCATATCTGAGATCGATTTTCCCCCGTAGTGTAGACCATCCCTAAATGTTGCAGAGTATAGGGCAGAATGCACTTGGTCCCTGGGCAGGTGTGCAACCAGAGTGGCGGCAAGAGGACACAATGAAGAAGGGAGGAGAGGGGAAGAAGAGGGTAAAGGAAACCTCAGCATAGTACCTGGATTCAGTGAAAGTCTTGATGCTCAGAACTGCAGAAGAAAGCATCCATGGTAGTGTTAATACTACCTCAGAAGGGATTGGGACTGCATCACCCATGTGCCCATCTTTGTTCTGCTTCTGCTGAGGGAGTGCATACTGTTCCTTCTCAAGTCCATCAAAGGCACAATATGAAATAATCCTAAAAGCAAGAATAAGCATTAGACTTCTTTAACCTTAATTTAAAATCTGAGACTGAATTATACAGAAAGCTGTAGTTCCTTGTGTTTCAATGTTAGATTTAAAGCACACTGCTTATTCAGACCAGTGTGATGCAATGGATGCTGTGGTGTGAATGATGATAACTCAGTAAAATAACCAGGACCGCAGCCACTAAAAGCTTCATATACAAGTTTAAAAACTGATACGATTTTTAAGAGGCTAGTGCAAAAATTAATTTAGGACTAATATTTTGAGATAATCCACTGCTCGTGTAAATTTGAGCTGCAGCATCTGATATGAGTTATATCCTGTGAACAGCAGAGAGGAAGCCCTACAGAAAGAGAATCATAGTAATCTGATCTTGTGGAGGGTGGGGAAGAGAAGTCACTAATTTCCATACCGAGATGTGGCCCTCAGACTAAAAAATTTGCCCACCCCAGATCTAGAGCATAATTGAGCCATGAGCAATAGCACCACAGAGTATAAGAAACAAATCTTAGGGTTCATTCCTGCTCTCCTGATGTCAGTGACAAACATCCCATGGTTTCAAATAAATACAGGATTGGGCCCTATGTTAGACAAACGGAGTGGAAGGGACTTCAAGAGGTCATCTAGTCTGGTCCCCTGCACTCCTGGCAGGACTGAGTATTATCTAGACCATCTCTGACTGGTGTTTATCTACCTGCTCCTAAAAATCCCCAATGATGGAGATTCCACAGCCTCCCTAGGCAATTTATTCCAGTGCTTACCCACCCCGACAGGAAGTTTTCCTAATGTCCAACCTAAACCTCCCTTGCTGCATTCTAAGCCCATTGCTTCTTGTCCTGTCCTTCGTGGTTAAGAACAACAATTTTTCTCCCTTCTCCTTGTAATAACCTTGTCAAGGTTCCTTCCTGTTGCGTGCCTGGCTGCTCAGCAAGGACGAGGCCCACACACACAGGTGGATTAATTGGCTTTAATGAAGGTTAAGTGACACACCCGCAACGGGGACTCCAAGCGTTGCTGCCACTGGGATGGGGAACCCAGTGCACGAAAAGCTCGGCCTGGTGCGAAGTCCAACACGCAACCACTGGCCCACAGCAATTATAGCATCATGCTAATACCATGCAAAGCAGCACATACATATGCAATTGGGGGCTTTTCAACAGCCATGGCCGCCCCCCCCCCCCCCCGGCCTCTGGCCAGGGGCTTTCTGCAGTTCCTCAAAACACCGGGGCTTCCCACACAGGGCAGTTCTAACCAGTTACAAGCAGCGTCTGCTAGCATACTGTGTCCGCTAATAACCTTTTTTTGAGAAAGCGCAAGCCCTAACTAGGCTGTGACAAAGTCTTCCTGGGTCCCCTACACTTCCCCACTCTGAACTTTAGGGTACAAAAGTGGGGACCTGCATGGATACTTCTAAGCTTAATTACTAGCTTAGATCTGGTAACTCTGCCACCATCCAGATATTTCAGTGTCTGGAGCACTTCTTGTCCCCCCCAAAACCTTCCCTTCCCTGGGCAGCCTTGAGAGGCTTCACCAATTCCCTGGTGAATACAGATCCAAACCCCTTGGATCTTAAAACAAGGAGAAATTAACCATCCCCCCTCCTTTCCCCCACCAATCCATGGTATATCCAGATCCAATCCCCTTGGATCTTAAAACAAGGAAAAATCAATCAGGTTCTTAAAAAGAAAGCTTTTAATTAAAGAAGAAAGATAAAAATCATCTCTGTAAAATCAGGATGGAAAATACTTTACAGGGTAATCAAATTCGTATAGCCCAGAGGAACCCCCTCTAGCCTTAGGTTCAAAGTTACAGCAAACAGAGATAAAATCCTCTCAGCAAAAAAGGACATTTACAAGATGAGAAAACAAAAATAAAACTAATCCGCCTTGCCTGGCTGTTACTTACAATTTTGAAACATGTGAGACTGGTTTAGAAAGATTTGGAGAGCCTGGATGGACGTCTGGTCCCTCTTAGTCCCAAGAGCGAATAACACCCAAAACAAAAAGCACAAACAAAGACTTCCCTCCACCAAGATTTGAAAGTATCTTGTCCCCTTATTGGTCCTCTGGTCAGGTGTCAGCCAGGTTTACTGAGCTTCTTAACCCTTTACAGGTAAAAGAGGCATTGACCCTTAACTATCTGTTTATGACAAACCTTTTGAAAACTGTTATCATGTCCCCTTTCAGTCTTCTCTTTTCTAGACTAAACAAACCCAATTTTTTCAATCTTCCCTCATAGGTCATATTTTCTAGATCTTTAATCATTTTTGTTGCTCTTCTTTGGACTTTCTCCCATTTGTTCACATCTTTCTTGCAATGTGGTGCCCAGAATTGGACAATACTTCAGTTGAGGCCTAATCAGCCTGAAGTAGAGTGGAAGAATTACTTCTCATGTCTTACAGTACTCCTGCTAATACATCCCAGAATGATGTTTGCTTCTTTTGCAACAGTGTTACACTGTTGATTCATATTTAGCTTGTGGTCCGCTATGAGTCCCAGATCCCTTTCCACAGTACTTCTTCCTAGACAGTCATTTCCCATTTTGTATGTGTGCAACTGATTGTTGCTTCTTAAGTGGGGTACTTTGCGTTTGTCCTTATTGAATTTCATCCTATTTACTTCAGACCATTTATCCAGTTTTTCCAGATCATTTTGAATTAAAATCCTATCCTCCAAAACACTTGCAACCCCTCCCAGATTGGTATCATCCGCAAACTTTATGCTCTCTATGCCATTGTCTAAATCACTGATGAAGATATTGAGCAGAACTGACCCAAAACTGATCCCTGCGGGACCCCAATTGTTATGCCCTTCCAGCATGTCTGTGAACCACTGATAACTACTCTCTGAGGACTGTTTTCCAACCAGTTATGTACCCACCTGATAGTAGTTGTATCTAGGTTGCATTTCCCTAGTTTGTTTATGAGAAGGTCAAGTCAAGATATACCATGTCTTCCGCTTCTCCCCTCATCCACAGGGCTTGTTACCCTGTCAAAGTAAGCTATCAGGTTGGTTTGACACAATTTGTTCGGGACAAATCCATACTGACTGTTACTTATCAGCTTATCTTTTAGATGTTTGTAAATTGATTGCTTAATTATTTGCTCCATTATCTTTCTGGGTACAGGCTTGATTACTTTAAGAAACCCCCCAACCTCCTAATTACTGTGGGCCAGAATGTGGCTAGTCTTTACAGAGCTATACAGTGTGGGAAGGTGCTACTAGGCAGTGAGGAACTTCCTCCCCCATCACATGGATCTGCTCTGCCCCATCCCTACCCTGCAGTGAAACTAAATATCACAGTTTAGCCTATAGTCAGTGGGTGAAAAAAATGCAGTAGGTGAGTGTGATATAGATTTTAGTACATCATCACTCACACTCCAAATTACTTCACATTGACTTGGATAGGAATGGCTTGAAAACTGGCAGAAGTCTCGGAAACAAAGGGCACTGATAAAGGGTAACATGGCACATTGCTGGGAGGTGCGTAATGGGGTCTAGCAGGAATTAATGCTTGCTCCCATCTTATTTAATAAGTTAAAATGAAAGAGCGAGGTAATGAAATATATATGAGATACTAAATTAGGAAATGCTGTAAGTACTGGAGACGACAGAAATAATACAAAGGGGCCTAGAGAGGTTACTAATGGGGACAGAAAATGGAAATCAACTTGGAATAATGCAACATAATACCTCTAGAGAAAATACATTAAATATCTATTTCAAATTAAGGGAGCAAGAATCGCCAGTGCAGGTTTGTGCTGTGTATTCAGGGGAACAGAGAAGGTAATCCTTTTCTCAGAGGCTGCCATATGACCATATCTGCAATGTAGGCAAAACATACAGACAGAAGAGAAACAAAATGGATTCAAGAGGAGATGGGAAATGGGTGATGGAGGAGGTGTGGATTTATGAATGAAAAGATTAAAGAGTCAAATAAGCATAGCGTGTCTCATCAGCAACGTATTACCAGGCAGACAAACAGGTTATACTTTTAATGTCTGCGTCACAATTAAACAGCCCCTTAACCCAAGCCCTGCAAGCCTGAGTCAGCAGGTATGGGCCAGCTGCAGGTGTCTAATTGCAGCATAGACATATCTTGTCAAGCCCCTGTACAGGAGTGGGAGGGAAGTCTCTGTAGCATGTACTGCAACGAAAATAAGAGGAGGTATGTAGTGGACAGGCCAGGGAACCAATGGTTAGGAACAGGGAAGGAATTGTTTTTTCTCTCACCATACCCATGGAGCTCAGGGAGGAAATGTCATACAGTCAGACCATTTAAGCAAGGTCTTTGACCACATCTACACTACTGACCTCATAGCTGTACTGCTCCAGCTGTGCTGTTGTAAAGTCTTCGATGTAGCCACTCTTTGCTAGCAGGAGAGAGTTAGCCCCAATGAGTAGCATTAGCTACACCCGCAGGAGAACCTCTCCTGCGGACATAGCGCTGCTCACACCAGCACTTTTGTCGTTGAAACTTTTGTCAGTGAGGAGGGTGGCTTTTTTCATACCCCTCATTGCCATTTTGGCCAGGGCTAGGAAGCCAGTTATGTTGACAAAACAAACAGCAATGTCTACGCTGACGATTTTTTGGTCTAACTTTGCTGCAAAAAGCTTTATGCCTCTCCATTGAGAGAGTTTTTATTTTGTCAGCAAAACAAAAAAGGTTTGTTGCCAAAAGTACTTGTGTGGTGTATACACCTTTCCTGTTTTGTCAGCAAAAGGCAGCTTACTTCCCCTCCTTAGAATTAGAAGACCTGCAGCTATGGAAAGTTACAAAATAAAATAGAATCTTTTAATTTCCTTATATTAATATTCAAGATCTCCACTATGCTAAAAAGGCTTTAGCATGACTGACTGCCTGGTATTGCTGTGCTATTGATTGCCTGGTGTTACTCTTCTTCTTATTTGTCCAACAGGTGAATAACGTTTTATACTGCTTTAATGATGTTGTACTCTGTATGTCATATGGTGGTGCATTATTAATTAAAACCAATTTAAAAAAAATTGTGCTTGTTGGCTTAGTGTGCCTGTGGTTCTATTAATTACAGTGAGCAGGCCTTTTAAAAAAAAAAATCATCTTGATAATGTTACTGTGTTATGTGCAGTGTTCCCTATACTGAACTATACATACACTAGTTACTAATGTCACTTCAGAATTTGCAGTATTTCTAGTTACAAGCGAACAGGAAAATTAAGAGAAACTCATGTATATATTCAGTTTGACATTGTGTTTTCTCTGTAACCCCAAGCAGCACTTTGGTATTAAAGATCTTATGTAAATAAATAAAATGTAATGCAATGTAAAATTCACAGGGATACAAGATTGAGCTCTAGGAATTCGTTTGGCTTTCTTTTGGAAAGTATGATTTTTCCCTAGCACTTGCGTTATGTCACACAGAGCTAGAACTGATAGTATGCTATGACTTTGTTTCAGGGCTTCCTAATAAATTCAAAACCAGAGAATGCATGTGAGTCCATAGCACCTCCACCACTGAAAGACAACTCCTCCAGTGCTTTCATTGTGTTAATCAGAAGACTTGACTGCAACTTTGATGTTAAGGTAGGCCTCTTTCATTTTAAAGGTTTGTAAAATTTAAAGCAGCTGGTATTTCTGAATGATGGTCATAATTAATAAAAAAAGGACTCTCCCTGACACATGAAATGAAAGAGTCGCATAATCTAGAGGCAGCTACAATAATCATAGATGTTGGTTAATTTGTGGCTTTTCACTTAAAATAAAATGAAGTTTAATATTATCATTTGTAATATCATTTGTTCAGGAAGTAACATTTATTGTCGGTATGGATTGAGGAATCTAAAATGAAAGGCCCTCCATTTGTGAGGTTGGAAAATTAGAGACTAGAATTATTTGTTCTGGTGAATATCTAGCTTTAATATTTATTACTTTGATAGAGTGAAAATGGGCCCACTATATGGGGCAACAAGGACATGCTAGCCTCTTGGGCCTTCTCTGCCCTAACAAAAATGGTTCCTGTAATGTGCCACTGATTTTCTAGGATAAAACAGGGTTCAGGCATTTTTACCACCATGTGGTTTGTTCAAAGCATGGTTATGTGATACAGTGGTTAAAACTGCTGAACTCTGTCCACAGTATACTTTCCACTATTGCTAGTGCTGGCAATGGATTGTGGTCCTATATTTACTAGTATAGAAGGTGGCTTTCTGTCTTGTAACCTAGCTCTGTACCAGACTGAGACTTCCGCAAGAACTTCGTGGGTTTAATACAGAATCTTACCCCCTTCTGTGTATATGTTGTAGTAGGAGCAGAAGGTAGATATAACTACTTCCCTCTCGCCCTATGCAGCTTCAGGACAAGATTACAAGAATAATATATTGAGGCAACAAGCTACCGCTTTTACTAGTATGTTACAACCTCAAGGGGACGTGATCTCTTTGCTTGAGGAAGTCAGGCCCCAGGTTCCTGGATGCATGCTGCAGTATGCAGTACTAGCTGCCTGTGTGTTCTCCTTTTTGGGCAGCAAGGACACTCAAGAACATATTTTTCCCCATGGCCACCCTGAGTGATCCTGCCCTGAGCTAAAGAGAAGATTCTAGTGCTGAATGTATCACCAGACCCACCATGCTATTTGCCCATAGATCAGTCCTAGGGGTTAGTGGAATTTAGCCCTTAATACCTTCATTCTTTTATGCTGTAAGAATTGCTGAAAAATTAAGCAAGTGGTTCAGGTTAAAGTTTGGTGTAAGACAAAGGGGCATCATGATGTTCTTAAATTGAACCTTAAGAATGGCAAACAAGTTGGAGCATAGGCGCCGACTCCTTGGGTGATCCAGAGCTGGAGCACTCATGGGGGAAAAATGGTGGGGATTGGAGCACCCACCAGCAGCCCCCCTATCAGCACCACCCCCTCCCCCAGAGCTACCTGCCCACTACAATCAACTGTTGTTGTGTGCAGAAGGACGGGGGATGGGAAGAAGAGCAAGGATGTGGCACTTGGAAGAGAGGGAGGGAAGAGATGGGGCTGGGGCTGGCAGGACAGAGGTGGGGTGAGGGGGTCGAGCACCCCTAGCACAATGGAAAGTCAGCGCCTGTGAGTTGGAGAGTGTGATGTTGGGTGATCTGGAGTTAAGCTCCTTAGCTTACGCAGATGACATTGTATAAATGGCAAACATGTTTGAATTAATGATCCTCTTCCCTACCTTGGTAAATTGGTGTAGTCAGCTTGGACTTACAACCACTTCATCTTGGGAAAGGGACAATAGATAAAGTATTGAAACGCAGCAGTGGAGTCTCAGACAAGTAAAATCTTATATGTACCTAGGAAGCTTGATAAGTGCCGATAGTTCCAGCAAGGATAAGGTTAAAAGGAGACGTGCTAATAAAAATAGTATGTTTGGTACCAAAGTGAAAAATTATCAGACCAGTAACAGTATTACTCTGTGGTCTGGGAGCAGTTGCATTAAATGAAAACAGACATCAGAAGGCTAGAGGCAGTAGAGATGAGAGTTATTCGGAAGATGGCAGGTGTAAAGTGGAATGATTTTGAGACAAAGTTAGAAGGAGAGTAGGATGTGAAGTCAGTGTAAGGGATTAACTGTATTAAAAAGGATTACAACAGCTGGGACTCTGTAGAAGACAAACTGATGATAGGATGCCAAAAGAGAGTGTGTGAAAGCAACCAAGACAGTCAGATCTAGAGGCTGATCACTGACTAGATAGTGAGATGTACACAGGAAGTGACCTGGCTGGGTTTAATGGAGGAATAAACCGTGGCCAGGAATGAGTGGTGACACTGTGCTGCTCTCAGTATCTGAAAAGATGCTTTGTGATGAGAGGACTTTACATTTTATTGGTGTAATAAAAGTTAAAATGTGCATTTAAGACCGTTACTAAATTTAGTTGAGCAAATTATGTTCTGTGGTTACATCCATGCAGCTTCCATTGCAAGCAGTGGGCCAGATCTTGGGCCCACTGGAGTCCATGGGTATTTTGGCATTGTGTTCTACATGATAAGAATTTGGTCCAGTGAGTGTTTTTGCATGGATATATAGGGCAGAATTTGTACTTATAAGTACCACTGTACTTATGTCACTGGTAAAGTGCTACCTAATCTTTAAATATGTATTTAACAAAGAGAAGGTATTAATCTCAGGATAGTCAGATACTTTTCAACATTTGAATTGATTTCTTGATTGTGGTTTCATTACCAATTGTTTTCACAAGCAGTAACTAACCTCATTTAAAAGGATTTCTATATTGGTGTTGAGATACTCTGTGCTAACCCCTACAGTCAGTAAGGGAGGGCTCCATAGTTACTAAAAGGTTATCTAGGGATTTGAGGATATGGCAGAAGCAACTAGAGATTAATAACATAACAGTTTGCCAGTTATTGTTGAAATCTGTAATTCTACTGCAACTGGAATGTAATGTTGGAACGAGTCAGTGAATCTACGGCCCTTTTTAAAAAAAAAATGCTATTCTGTATTTGCAGACAGATGGAGGAAATTGTGTTACTTTTTCTCCATTTAATCTATGTCTTCCCCATCCCTCTTATTCTTTTGCCACCAGTGGACACAGCAGCTGCTAAGAGTCATCTTGCTAGTTATAACTATAGCCTTTTGTGCAGGTGTTTCCAAACCTTTTCATAGTGTGGACCATGTCTTACTAGAGAGATTTTCTCATGGATCTCAAACTATCCTTTTGTTCACCATTGTGCAGACCACTCACCTCCTCATTTGCTACTGCATGACATCTGTGGGCAATTCCAGCAATTTTGTAAATGGAAAAATATTAACTGTTGGTAAATGGGTCAATATTAAATGCACCGTGTTTTGTCCCTTTGAAAAACACTTAATCAGACTCTTAATTTCATCTCCTTCCCATCTATACTTTTCCTCTCGCTTCCTGCCCTTGGCTCTCTGCTGACTAGTCCTCCACTCCCCCCACATATACTTTTCTGCCACCTTCTTCCCCTTGCTCTCCTTGTCATACTGCCCAGCCACCTGGTCCTCTTTTGCCCACTGCTCCAAACAGTGGTCACCCTTAAATTTGTCAATAATCTTTGACACCAAAATAACTTTACTCCAATTTTTGCAGTATTCAGGATATTTGCTATAGTAAATATAGGGAAATGCATTGGAATATTGCCTCTGCCTACTTGTTTTCAGCTGTTTCTTCAGGACTCCAAACTCTTCTTTGCAATCCTGAAAATGCAATGAGAGCCAATCCAATTTTTTAAATAAGTTGCCTATAATTTCTAATTTCACACAAAATGGAGCTCTTTAAGCTAAATAGATAGTAATACTCAAGGAGTACAATAAGGCCTGTTTTCTAACCCTTTAATTATTCTTGTGGCTCTTCTTTGAACCCCTTCCAATTTATCAACATCCTTTTTGAATTGTGGACATTAGAACTGGACACCGTATTCCAGCAGCAGTTGCACTGGCGCCAAATAAAGAAGTAGGAGCATCTCCACTTTTCCCACTACCACTCATGCTTATTGCCACAGACTAGTATTTGGCATACATGGATGACAAGGCCCAGATTTATTCTGTTAGGACCAAATCCTATAGCTACAAAAGTCAGTGGCAAAACTTCCAGGAATTACGGTGGGAACAGAATCCGGCTCTTGAATAATAAACAAGGGAGACTGTTTTCTGCCTGGGCAGGAAAAAATCTAGGGTTCAGACCTAACACAGGGAGAAGAGTTCAGAGTGGCTCTTTTGAGTGCTGGTGTAATGCACCAGTGGTAATCAAGATGAAGAGGACTAAGGGAAAAAACTGTATTAGGTATTCGTACTGTAATAGTAAAAACTATCCTCAAAGCATTAAAAGTGCAGCTGAGCTAGTACACAGAGTCAGACAAATTCTCCTCTTGTATCTAATGGGGCAGCCTGGCTCTTAACAGCTTCCTTACAGCAGTCCTCTTTCTTTTTCCATTCCTTATACAATCCCTATACAACATAGCACCCTCTGCCATCAGACTCCATTACTGCATTTCAGTGATTCACATAAAGCACTTCTTTTCTGTTAAATGAAGTGATAGCAAATTATTGTGTTTCTCCTGTTAGTGTGTCAAATCCACACAAAGTGCTTAGTATCTACCAAGAGCCCACAAATCTCAAAGTTTAGCTTGTTGAGTTTACGAAAGGTAAAATATGCAAAAATTTACAGTTGAAAACTCTAAGCTGTCTGTACTTCTTTTAAATAGTTATTTGAAAATGAACATACATCAGTGTAGCATTCATGGAAATCAACTAATGTACTCAATTTTGAAACTGTATGGTTTACAGTTAAAATGATTGCTGTCTCATCTGCAGATAAGTTTGACTTGTTCATTTTCAGGAACTCATTAAGGCAAAGATTTCTCCCTTCATTCCTCCAAAACATCATAATTATACTGGTACATGAAGCCCTATTATAGCAAAATCTGTTAGTGATTATTTTAAAATCTTTTGATATAAAAGATTTACTGTGGTTCTATTGTCATTCTGTTGCCTTCCACTATATCCCAGGACCTGAACATCGTTATAGATAACAGTGATTGGTGGCATGTGTTGTTTCCATAGATGCCACACTTTAAAGTGTGCCTTTTATAGCACCTGTTCTGACTGTAATTATGGATGCAAAAGTGTAATTTGTGATATTATAAAAGTGATATACAATATTTAAACACAAGTGTACATTCTCTCTTCAGTACATCCTGGGCCTGTTTTGATGTTCAAGTTTTAGACATGAATCAGAAAGAGACGGCCCTTCATTTAGGGAAAATGTTCTTTCATGGCAAAAGAATTGTTTGCCAGAAAGTTGCAGTGCCTTAGTGCTGTAGTGAATTGCACTCTTTGCTTCTGTTGGTGAACGTTATTAACAGTATGACAGAGTGTACTGAGTCAATATGTTTTCTGCCTTCGACTCTCCTTTTCTTTTAAAGTCTCTTTCAAAATGGCAAGTGATAGATCAATGGAAATATAGACAATGGGTATGTGGTTACTGTGCAAACTGCATCATGACTTGCCTGCTAGGTGCAAACATGGCAGATATCACAAAAAACCTAAACAGAACCTATGGTGGTTGTCTCTGTTGGTACAAATGGCATAGGGAAGTGCAGGAGAGGTTCTGGAAGATAAAAATTCCAGGTGGAAAACTTAGATCCAGGACATCAGTGGTAGCTTTCTCTAAAATGTTCAACCAGGCAGTAGGGACTTCAGGATTTCAATGCCTGGCTGAGAAGATGGTGCAAAAAGGCAGATAAATTTATTAAACACTGGGGAATATTTTGGCAAAGTGGAGCCTATGGAGAGGGGCTGGGTTCCACCATAATCCAAATGAAACTGGACTACTGGCAGATGAAATAAATAAGATTTGAGGGTGTATTTAAGTCAAGAGTGAGAGGAAATCTGCTAGGAACTGAGGAGCCTGTAAATTGGACACATATTAAAGATAGTGATAATAAAACAGTATCAGTGTATCCAGTAAAGGGTAGGGTGCAAATTACAGCTGAACTAGAACAAGAAGAGTAAGTTAAGAATATACAAAATTCAAATTGGACATTTTAGATTGATAGCAAGAATATTCAGTTTTAATTAATGATAAATTGCGTGAAAGGGATATTGAACCTCATGCTTCAGAGTTAAACCACTGAGAATGAGACCTAGTGGAAGGGTGGGGGTTGGAAGGGGAAGATTATTCCACAACTGCCTGCTGTGAGGTTCTCTGAAGCACTGGATACTGGCCGCTATAGGAGAGGGATACTGGACTATTTGGATGTCGGATCTGATCCAGTCTGGTAATTCCTATGTTGTTATGATTATGTACACACCAAATTAAAAAAAAAAAAAAAAAAAGTAAACTAAAACCTACTCTGGGTTACAACATAAAATCTCACATTTGAGCAAGATTTTGAATGGCTACAAATCCCTATTTTTCATGTTCTTCTTACTGCAAAAGTCTGAATTAATTTTCTTCAAAGATTTTTTTAATTCATTTCTCGTTCAGAAATTTCAGCCTAAAACAGATCCTTTGGGAGAGTTTTTAGCTCGCTGGTATTAGGAGCCAAGAAAATAAATATCCCATTCCATGATAATGCTTTGCTCTGCCTAAGCCATATTTAAAAAGCCCTTATATCCTTCCAGTCTCATCTTATTTCCTTTTTTCAAGCTATCCCCAAGGCATGGGCCCTTCCCTGACTTGATCTGCTATGTTTCACTTCTCTCTTTCAAGTCCTCCCTTAATCATACTTATTTTAAAAGGCCTATAAAACCTAGCCCTCCTTGACAACTTTTTTTTAAACAACCTATAGATACATGCTAAAATTCACTGTTCATTCACTTTTGCTTAATATTGCATCCCTTCCCTCCATCCTTTGTCTGTACATTGTAAATTTTTTATGGCAAGAATCTTGTTTGCTTACTTATCTGCAAAGTGCTTAACACATTGGTGCTACTTGCATACTATTTTATTATTAGTATAATCGTTAATCTGAAATTATCTAAATTCAGTTTAAACAATTTATCCCAATTATAAGGAGTCCAGAGTTGGGTGTTTTGTTGTTGTTGTTGTTGGTTGTTGTTTTAAAGAGTTTATAGGTTTGTTTTGATCTACCTTCATAGTTTTGAAGAAGTCTTTTCTTTAAGTGTACTCATAATTCAGATTCAGTGATATGGATTAAAAACAAAATATACATTAAAAAGAAATCTATAACAAATATGGGAATTTTCAGCCCCTGCATCGTGTAGGTCTCATCTTAGAATTTCACAGTTGTGTGCAATAATGGAAGAAAATTGCTGTTACTCATTTCCTTTTCTTAGTATCTGCACTGAAGAGAGAAGAGAGTTTTTTAGCAATGGAAGTAACAAGATATTTTTCTGTCTGGAATCCAGAATCATGGCCTGTGAATATCTTAAATGATTTGATGCCTATTGAAGCAAGGACTGCAAAAATGCAATTGCCAGTTTCCTTTAGGATAGATAATTGTTATGACAAACAGTACAATAAGGTTAACCTCTTTTGATGAAGGGGGCACTGATTTGATTTTATACCCCACTCTATTTGTTGGCCCATATTCTGCTGTCAGTTTCAGTTACACATTGGAAATCCAGAATGCCATTTATTGCAGTTACCTGGGGGGTAACAGAACAGAATTTGGCCAGGTGTGCTTTAGAAGTGGGCTTTAGCCCAAGAAAGTTTATGCTCTAATAAATTTGTTAGTCTCTAGGATGCCACAAGTACTCCTGGTTCTTTTTGCTGATACAGACTAACACAGCTACCACTCTGAAACAACTAGCTTTGTGCATTTTGCATGCTAACCAGCAATGAAAGGAACAACCAGCAAATCTTTGATACGGCACTTGGGCATGTAGAATGTCTACTGGAGTTGTGTGTAGGGTATTCAAACATTATATGGAAACAGCTATTGATTGGGAAATAATTACTATCACTTGGGACCACTGAATGTAAGCACTGGATTCTCTGATGTTTGGTTGGAAGAAATACAGCTGTCAGTAGAATGAATGCATTGTGTCCCTTTGTACAATATCATTTCTTAACACGCAATTTTGTGCATTTCTGTGAATTTGCTGGGCAGCTATGGCCAAAGAATATTGGCAGCTGTTTTGGGAGTATTTTCAGAATGATTTACAGTATTCAGTTTGTAAGTTGCATTTATTATAGAGATGAATGAGTGCTAAAAATGGTATTCAAAACCTTCAGTTATGGATGGCGTGTTCTTCGAAGAGAAGCTTGTGCTCTGTTTTCAAGAGTGATGAGGTTAAAGAAATGTCTTACATGCCACCTGCATGACAAAATGATTTGTTCTATGATCTTAGTAATATAAAAAAAGTTCAAACTTTAAGATTCTGATCATCACATTTTTAAATTTTATATCTATAAATAAGGGAGCACAGGCATGATAAATAAGTGTACATATTCCTAGCTTTGTATTTTGGCTTTTCCCTTTCTTAGGGGGATGGCATTTTATAAATAAAGCATTATTCTTGAAAAGGATTCTGCAGTTTTCTGAAAATGAAACTTGTCTCCTTCAGCTTGTCACTGCGCTAGTACCGTATCTTGAGCACCCTGAATAACAGAAGGTCAATGGGAGTTAGTTGGAAGAACTGAGTTACCTTGAAGCCATTCGATGCTTTAAAAGGTTCATGCTCTGAATGTTTTGACATATTGCTGAAAACTGGAGATGAAGCCAGATAAAGAGCAGCCTTTCTAGCCTGCCTTACCTCGTAGCTTTTCCTGCCAAGTATGGTATGGAATCCTGGGGCAGATCTGCTGTGTCAGAAAGCAGTTGCAATGTGCTTCTGTAGAAATTTCCATGGCTTTTGAGACACAACTTATATTAAAATGTGCAACTGAAGCACTTTAAAATTATTTCACTGATTAGAGTGGGTTCACACTTGGGCAGTTGTAGATCACTTAGATATTTTTAGTGCATTTCCAATTAAAAGTACCAGGAAAGGGAAGTGCCAAGTTGAATATTAGGCTATTACATTTCAGAATGGATTTTCATTCTGTATTGTTTTGCATTCCTATCGGTTACTGATCTATGTCAACAGTTAAAACTATTTCTGTGATTTTTATGGTTGAGCCAGATCCTCGGCATAAACTGGCATAGTTCCATTGGCTTCAGTGAAGCTACACCAATCTATACCAGCTGGAGGATCTGTCCCCTTCTGTTTCTGCCAGTATCTTCTGTCCATATGCCATTGCAAAAGCCTCTAGTAGAAATAAATTAGGTTAGCAAAAGAAATTTTGGATTTTCCATCTTCGCCAACCCTATTTTAGTATGAAGTACAGTGACTCCTCACTTAAAATCGTCCTGGTTAACGTTTCGTTGTTAGGTTGCTGATCAATTAAGGAACATGCTTGTTTAAAAGTGTGCAATGCTCCCTTCTAACATTGTTTGGCAGCTACTTGCTTTGTCTACTGTTTGCAGGAAGAGCAGCCCGTTGTAGCTAGCTGATGGGAGCTTGGAACTAGGGTGGACTGGCAGCCCCTCTATCAGCTCCCTGCTCCCCTAAGTTCCCTGTGCAGCAGCTGCCGGCAGTTCAGCTGTCCCTCCCCCCATTGCCACGTGCTGCTCCTGCGCTCTGCCTTGGAGCTGCTCCCTGAGACTCCTGCTTGCTGTGTGGGGGAGAGGGAAGGAAGAGGGGAACTAATGTCAGGGTGTTCCCCTTCGCCCCTGCTCCTGCACCCCACTTACCTCATCTTCCATAGAGCTGGGGGGGACACACTAGGGCTCAGGACGGAGGGAGTTTGCAGCAGCTGTGGTCTCGGCAAGCTGATCTAATTAACAAGGCAGTATCCTTAAAGGAGAAATGCGCATATCTCCCTCCATTCCTTCTGCCTTGTAGAGTGACAGAGTTAACCCTTGAGGGCTCAGCCAATTTTGTGTGTGTGTGTGTGTGTGTGTGTGTGTGTGTGTGTGTGTGTGTGTGTGTGTGTGTGTGTGTTTAAGACTTATACTATGTGTGTGTGTAAATTTATATATATATATAATATATATAAAAAGATAGTCTTTTGTCTGGTGAAAAAAATTTCCCTGGAACCTAACCCCCTTATTTACATTAATTCTTATAGGGAAATTGGATTTGCTTAACATCGTTTCATTTAAAGTCGCATTTTTCAGGAACATAACTACAACCTTAAGTGAGGACTTACTGTAAGTCTGTATACTGTGGATCTGATTTATGAATGTGGAAGCTGCTTTCATATGTCAAATGTGCATGCCTACTTGATCTTTTTTAAAGAATAAAATTGTGTATTTGCAAACATTTATTTTCTGTTAACTGTGTCTAAACAGTATATTCTCAAAATCTTTTGAATTCATTCAAACTTTCAACTTCCCAACTGTCACATGTACGTTGGAATCTGCCAAAATTAAGGGCAGTCTTATTTATAATTAAAAAAAGCCATCTCAGTGAGTGTGAGCATGTCTCCATCTTGTGGCTGGCCTTAACTATAATGCTCTGCTGTTATGAATAATACCCATGATTAATACTCCATGCATCCATATAACTCTATGATTGTAACACTGAAAATTATATGCATTTTGCAATCCCCTTACTGCAAGAGGGGTACACTATCTGTAAATCTGACTTTATCTCGTTGTCTTTGCTTCATACTTAAAAAGAGGCTGGTTTTGTAATAGTTGGTGAACTCTAATCTAGTATCCAGCATATGCTTCCCCCAGCTCACACCTCCTTATCAGCCTGATTGTTTCAATCTTCAAATGAATTCCATATCTAGTCATTACTGTTAGCCTTTTACTAAAATAAATATTTAGAAAGTTGAGTGGAGTGGGACATTGGTTTCCCGTTCTGGGAAAATATTTGAGATTTGGGAAAATTTTCTTATCCCAAATCATGACAAAAAGTCAGTCTCAATTTTTCATTAAATGGCATATTGAAGAAATAATGTGCATTCTGGTCAGTCAAAATGTTTTGGTTTGATAATTTCAAAATGTTGCATTTTGATAGTTTTTGTTTCAAAAATTTAGCCAATTAAAGTAAATTTTGAACTGGAAGCTGGAATTTTAATTAAAAAATCTCAAAAGTTTTCAATTGTTAAATGCAGTGTTGTAGCCCTCTTGAACCTAGGATATTAGAGAGACAAAAGTAGATAAGGTAATATCTTTTATTGGCTGAAGCGGTGAACGCAACCTCTAAAGCTTGTGTCTGACTAACAGAAGTTGGTCCAGACACGCTTTCGAGCTTATCTTTTGAATATGAGCTGAATGTAAGAGGTATTTCCTTGCCTAAAATTTTTCAAGTCAAGTAATTCATGAAAACCAGCCTTTCCTGCGAACAGTTTGTTTTGATGAACTATGTCAAGAGCTAAAACTTAGGATTTTATATTTGAGTCAGATCCTTGACATTTTTCAAACAGAAAAATGGTTTACCAGAAAAATTCCGCCCCCCAGCTCCACCTTGAAGTTCCTATCATGACTAGAGCCCTGATGTTGTATAAACATGTATGAGGAAACAATTCTTGCCCCAAAGAGCTTACAATATAAGAATTATTGATTAGATCATTACTAGTTTCTCTGAGTATGACTGGATTGCATGGTGTAAAATGGAAACGGGTCCCTAACTATAGTTCGGATGTGGTGTTCAAATCTGCAAGATGTCTTTTTGGTCTTTTAGAAAGTTTTGCATCTGTTATACAATATGAAGATAGATTAAAAAAAAAAACTACAGAAATTAAGAAGTACCGTATCTGATTTAGGACTCTGCATTCCTTTCTTATTTTGAGAATTCTTTCTGATGGATGAACAGACCTCTCGTTTCCTGGGGAACACTGCCAGATTTATTGATCAATGCTTGGCTAAAACTGGGATGGAAGCAGGGGAGACTTAAACATCTTACATCACTAGAATTAGAAACCAATTTTTGAGGGGGAGATTTTCTAGCATTAGTGATCTGGTTACTCAGATAATTCTGTTTTTCCACAAAGGAGGTTAGTTAATCTGTAATAAAAGAAGGCGATCCGAGTGGTATTGTTTGGTTTATCTTATCTATTTTGCATTCTTTTGAAAACAATATTTCTGCTGATACAGTTCTCTCAAGGACTTTCAAGAAATTGCAACAAAGGAGGATATCTGCAATATGATGGACTTTAAGGGTAGAATTCTACTCTCTTGTGCCTTGTGGTCTGAATTTTCGTTTCCGTTAACGATACAATGTAAATTATATTTACGTCGCTCTGCAGTCCCTTTACACTACCATAATGGTTTCAAGTGACCTAATGTAAATGAGGATCAGGCTTGTGTAGTCATTTGCGTCCATACAATGTGGTTGTAAAGTGATATCAGGTCAGAATGTTAGCATTTCCAACCGACTTTGCATAAGTATAAATGACTACCCAAGGTGCAAGGCAGTGGAGAAAGACTGTCATATTAACCTGCTTTTGCCAGGCTAAAGAAGGTGTAAAGCCTTGTCTAAACACAAAAGCTGTACCGATTTAGCTACATTGGCTTAAGAGTGCGTTTTACTGATTTAACTCAAGTTGGTAAGAATTGAATTATCTATCCTACATTGATAAGGCACCCTTAAACCAGTTTGACTGAGTCCAGCCAAGAGGTTGCACTGATTTAACTACATCATTTACTAAAGTGATTGAGGCCTGGTCTACAAGAGTTAGACTGATCTAGCTTGTTGCTCAGGACTCTGAAAAATGTGCAGATATGGCTAGGTTGACAGAAGAATTTTTCTTTTCATTTAGCTATTGCCTCTTTGAGAGATGGATTAGTTACACTGATGGAAAAAATGCTTTAGGTCTTGTCTATCCTGCACTTTCATCGTTAAAACTTTTGTTACTCAGGGGTGTGAAACACCCTGCCCTCCCTTGGATGACAAAAGTTTTAGTGACGCAAAGCACTGGTGTGGAAGCTATCCTGCTGATGAAGCTACCGCCCCTGCTTGGGGGTGGTTTTATTTTGTTAACAGGAGAGCTCTTTCCTGGCAACAAAGAGCAGCTACACTGCGAGCTTTACAAGAGTGTGGCTGTAGTGAAACAGCCATGCTGTTGTGAGGTGCGTAGTGTAGACATAGTCTTAGTCAACATAGGTGGTGTCTACACTATGTTGCTACAGCAGCATAGTTGCAGCATCATGGCTGTGCTGCTGTGTAGACATAACTTTAGTTAAATTGGCAAAACTCTTGCATGTAAATTAAGCCTAGGTTTCTTGACATGGTGATATGGTCTTAATTGCCAGAGAGGATGTGTCCAGATTGACTCTTTGCTCTTATTTGTCTTTGGAGGTATTTTCCCTTTATTTGGCATAAGAGTCACACACTACAAAGAAAAATAACACATCACTGTACTTTCTCTTACTAAACTTTCTACATTTGTTACCTAGTAGAACGTGCACTGCACATCACGGCTGTTTTCACCAAGGCCTAGGTGCCTTTTATAGGTGATTACCCTTCAAAATGAAATGAAGCATCTGATAGCAGCAGAAGTGATTATTGTGACTGCTGTATACCCCACATCACAAGCATTATTCCTGGTCTACAGTGGGACTGAACAACCACAATACAAGTCATCTAAAGAAAAACTCATACAAAATGTTGACATTTCTGTGCGGCTTGCTGCCTTTTAGAACCTATCATTGAAATCAGTGTGGCAAGATTTTGGTTAATAATTGCTTGAGTGAGGAGTATAAAAAGCAAATGATTATTCAAGGTACAGATAGGCTTGTGTGTAAAAAGTGATTAACATATAGACTAATATAGCCTCCATTTTATTTCTAGTCCATTTTGCTCTTTGTAGTACTGTTGTAGCTGTGTTGGTCCCATGATATTATAGAGAAAGTGGTGAGGTAATAGCTTTTACTGCCCAAACTTCTGTTAGTGAGAGACAAGCTTTTATGTTTACAGAATGCTGCGTAAGCTCGGAAGCTTGTCTCTCACCAACAGAAGTTGGTCCAGTAAAAGCTGTTACCTTGCCCACCTTAGCTTTTTGCTGGTCAGCCATTTTGCTCTTTCATTCCCACTGTGTGCACACATCACTGTAATGAGCCCTCAAGAGGAATCAGCATGAATCAGGGGTTTCTGAGATTGATCATGTGCTCAACATCCTTCTTGAAAAAAGATGCAGGGTGGAAGCATTTTAATTCCCATTGTTATAGTGCTTTCCCTTTCTTCTTTCACTTCCCGTTTTCCTCCTTTTGTCTTCTTGTTCGCTTACTTCCCCACTGCATCTCTCTCTCCTCTCACCTACAACCAGGCTTCTCAGTATGCCACATTCACTAATGCACTGTCAGGCCATACTGAGGAGTTGACTGCAATGCTGCCAACCATGAAGGTAGAAGTACTGCAGCACTTTCTTTTCCTGACTGTCTGGTGCTTCATCATAGCACACCAGCCCATCATGTATATTTCAGAAGTCAATAGCCCCTGCAGCCTCCCCACACAGTCTAGTTGTTATATTTCTGATGCATTTTGATTTTTTTTATAGTTTTGCACTAGCAAGTCTGTGAAACATTTCATAATTGCGAAACACCTAACATATTAGTACCTCTTTCCCCTTGCCTTAATAAAGGTAGTTTATTTCATAACTTATGTTTCCTCTGAGTAAAGAATTCCATCTTCATTTGTTTTTTACCTAGCAATATCCCTTTTGTTCTTGTATTTAACACTTGGAAATAGCCCTTGAACATCCATTTTCTGTCCTCTAAGAGTTTAATACCTAAGTAAATTCGTCTTTCTTGTTTTCCAAAGAAAGCCAGTTTACTGTAACAGTATACTCTGATCTTGATGCAGGTTGACATTTCAAGTTCCCTTATGGATTTCTGTCCAGTGTCCACCATACTGTGTCTTGCCTTGCTCACACACATGTAATTCTCCTTTGTTTTAAGTCCCGAATACCTTCACTGTCTGTCCTTTATAATTATAGCCTTCCTGTTTGGGGCCTAATTCACTGGAATAATTGAGAGTGGTTTTTGATTACAGGAGCAGACTGAAGGGGGAGCGTCACAAAAAAAGTACATTGGTGTACATGGGGGAGATTGTTTTGCAATGTGCTGTATCTGTATTTAGTCACATCTCTGATTTTAAGGATAATACCTTCTTCCACTGTGACTTGGGTACTATGGGTAGTCACCTTTCCCACCAGCACATCACTACGTCTAAGAGCCATAGTTTGGGCTCAGGTTTGCTAAGAGTGAATTTTAGCAGATTTCAATTGCTTTCCTTCATTATGACAAAAAACTCAATTAACTGATATTTAGTTTTCATGCTACACATTTGTGCATTTCACACTTAGGTTTTTTTAATGTGTCCTATCATCGAATAGGTAATGGAATCAATGGCTATGACAGTTACTATGACATTCTAGCTTCTCTGTAGTTTAACCTAATATATATGTACCTGGTCAGATGGATTCAGGAAAGACAGGGAGCAGTCTCAGGACCTTTACAGGAAAATCCTTTGTTACTAAGCTACCATTCAGCAACTGTGAAATAGTTGGAGGGAGTGCTGAAGCTGCTGTCTGATTGCAAGTCCGCTGGGAATTCTGCGGAACTATAACAGCTGACCAGATGCAGTGTAAAGAACACCAAGAAAGGCTGTTGGAGTACAAGGAGCTCTTGACCTCAAGTGGCTGAAATTCAGTTTCAGAGGTGGGAACAAATAGTAGGAATCTGCGTCTAAGGCTGATCTCTATCAGGATGTTGAGCAGAGGAATCCTAGCCTAAATATGACCCATTTATGTATTGAAATGGTTGTGTATGTATTTGTCTGTCCTGTAGCAGTAAACTGCCCTTGTTTGTGAACAATCCGTTTTTAAAATTTAATTTTACACAAGCAAGATTTGCACACCTATTACAACACAAAAATAAAGTACTTATGCAAGTGATGCATTCACAGATCATGTTACATACATGCTAGCAGAAAGATATGGGTAAAACTACATGGTTAACAAGTACCTATGTATTTATATGTCCCACCCATTTATATGCCCTCTTGGTGTCTGAGCACCTCACATACATTTAATTTAGCCTCAGTATCACTGGGAAGAATGGAAAATACTGCTATCAGCATTTTACAGATAGGATAAGTGCCTTACCTAAAGTCAGAGGCATGTTTGTGGCAGAGTCAGGAACTGAACCCAGCTCTAAGTCCCCACCCATGCCTTAAGACACAAAGGAAGAAGGATGGGCTTGTGGTTGTTTTGATTAACTTGGGCTTGCACCTTTTCCAGCAACTTCACATTACAACAGAGTTAAAATCACTAAATTTCACCTGGTTTCACATCAAAACCTCATTTTACCCATAACTTTGATGCTAAACGAGAGGTGGGCAAACTACGATGGCCCACAGGACTGTCCTGCCCGGCCCTTGAGCTCTTGGCTTAGGAGGCTAGCCCCTGGCCTCTCCCCTCCCCTGCAGCCTCAGCTCACTGTGCCGCCAGCGCTCTGGACCACAGGGCTGCAAGCTCCTGCCAGGTAGCATGGCTGGCTCCAGCTGGGCAGTGCAGCTGCTCTGAGCGGCATGGTAAGGAGGCAGGGAGCAGGGGGGTTGGATAAGAGGTAGAGGGTTCCGGGGTGTAGTCAGGGGACAGGGAACAGGGTGAGGTTGGATGGGGTTGAGGTTTGGGGGGGGCCGTCAAGGGACAGGGAACGGGTGGGGGTTGGATAGGTGTGGGAGTCCCGGGGGGCCTGTCAGGGAGCAGGGGTGTGGATAGCGGTTGAGGCAGTTGGGACAGGGAGCAGGGGGACTTGGATAGGGGGTAGGATCCTGGGGCAGGGGTTAGGAGGGGGCGGTCAGGGGACAAGGAGCAGGGGGTGTTGGATGGGTCAGGGGTTCTGAGGGGGGCAGTCAGGGGTCGGGAAGTAATAGGGGCAGGGGCCTTCCCTGCCTGATCCTCCATACAGTTTTGGAACCCCAATGTGGCCCTCAGGCCAAAAAGTTTGCCCACCCCTGTGCTAAACAATAGATCATTTCTCTTTTGACATTTGACCCAGGTTGATGTGAGATTAATGAATTCTAGTAAACCTTTCAACTACAGATATGACTCCAACATGTAGAAGGCACACATAACTAGGTTGTTTACTGGTCAAAAGTATAGGACTGTTAACTGTTACAATCTTACACACACAGATTTGTCAAAACAAGCAGAAACAGTGAGTTCCTCACAGTCAGTGGAAGTCTGACACAAAGGGATTACAGGATCACTTCTTCGGTCAGTGTTTAATCCATTCTTGCCCGATCTAGAATTTCTCCTTAAATGTACTTAGTCTCTCATGTAGCTTGCTCTTAGTGTCCATGGCAAAACAAATTTCCTAGACATTTCTTTACCAAGCACAGATAACATGATTAGTAGTTTGATAGCAAACAAATACAGGGCTAGACTCACTAGCAGAGGATCTGTCCTCCATTTCCTACATCCTAACCAGTCATGACATCTGCCAGCACACATTACATACTGTCCAGCAACATACCTTACAAGTACATATTGCAGCAGTTTGTACCATTATGTAACACGTGAGTTGAAAGCTATGTTGAGCTGACGTTCTGGCTAGGACATGCCACTGGTCAAAAAAAAATCATAGTGTCTGTAAACCCCCACCAATGCCTATATTTATTAACATTTCACATTCAGTTGTGTATTCCAGTTTGTAAAGTTCTGAAATAATTAAAATGAAGGGTATTTCTCATGTCTTAGTCATTTTCTTGAATTATAATTGGAATAATTTCTAATTAAAGTATAGAATTCAAATGGAAAAACTACAGGTAGTTTAGAATAAATGTTTCGTTGTTTTATGGAACTCAAGGCCTTCAGAGGGTCAAACCTACATACTGGCCAGACCCTCAATTATAGCCAAGAAGTGCTTGGTGCAGCATGCAGAAGAGGAGAAAACAGTGGTTTTTGACAAGACCCCAATTCTGAGGCTGCTCTGTGCCAGTCCAGCTTGCAGACAAATTGGAGCGGCCTCCTGTCTACTGTAATTTGTTCCAACTGATAGTAGCCTTGTCCCAAGTGCTGACTGCAAGAAGGGATGTGGTGTAGGAGCCACTACAATGGCTCTGTAGCATGTCTCTACTCAGGCGTGTTGTTTCGTAGCCAAATAAGGCAGCTTCATGGGAGCTTCACAGTAGTGGAACAGTGAAAAACTGTCCTAAAACAGCTGGGAATCTGCCCTAATGCCTCCAAGTGATTTGTAAAATTGTACCTGTACGTAGACAGGGTTAATTAGGCATCTGTGAATATTCTTTTTTTTAATTCTAGAAGTACAGCATTATTAATTTCTTCAGCACTGACCATGTGTTCAGCAATCTCCAGTGCTTTTGAGGCTGTAGTTGATTGTAACAGGAATATAGGACTAAAGTGTTAGGTATGATACTGAATCCTCAAGGCTTCCAAAGCACTTTGATTTAGGTCAGTACTGTATGTATTAAACATATGGATTCATTCTTCCGCCACTGAAATGCAGCCACCTTTGGTCTGACTTGCAACAGTTTAATAATGTATGATAACTACTCAGGTAATTAGGAAAGAAAATAAAAAGAATGCCCCACCCACCCCCCACTCTATTGAAATTGCAGAGAGAATTGCAGCAGCCAGAATGTTGGAGTTAGGGGCTTTTGGCCATGATGCTGGGTTTGAGCCAGTGGTGTAGCAGTTAAAAAGTGGTGGACTAATCTACGCTCAACTTTGTCTTCACCCACTGAGAAGTCAGTACACCCACAACTACACTACTGCTTTGGCCCCTGCATTTTTCTAAAAGGTGCCATAGTATCTTTAATTACTACAAGCAGGCAGAAGACAGATTTTGCTTTTATGTCATAAGACAGCGGTTCCCAAACTTGTTCAGCCAATCGCGGCTCCCACTGGCTGCAGTTCGCTGCTTCAGGCCAATGGGAGCTGCTGGAAGCGGCGCAGGCCAAGGGATATGCTGGCCACCACTTCCAGCAGCTCCCATTGGCCTGGAGCAGCGATCCGCAGCCAGTGGGAGCCACGATCAACCGAACCTGTGGACGCAGCAGGTAAACAAAGCGGCCTGGCCCTCCAGGGGCTTTCCCTGCACAAGCGTCGAAACAAGTTTGGGAACCACTGTCATAGGAACATAAGTCCCATCTTAAAGGCATCAGTTTCTAAATGAATAATGCAGTGGATTATATTGCCCTCAGCAACCAGGGGTCTGGAGCCCCGGGGGATGGGAGGGAACATGCCACGAGCACGTTTCAGGGAGTCCACCAAGCCAGGCTGGCATTAGACTTGCTGGGGCTTAGAGCACAAAGCCCACTGGATGGGGCTAAAGCCCAAGGCCCTGAGCCCCACCGCCTGGGGCTGATGCCTGAGCAACCTAGCTTTGCGGAGGCCTCTGTGGCACAAGACCCTGGGCAATTGCCCTGCTTGCTATCCCCTAATGTGGGCCCAGGCTTTTATATGCAGAAAAACAGTTCTTGTAGCACAGATGAACCATGGAGTTTTTATTGTTTTGATATAAGCAACTGTTCAGCAGGATTAAGTACATCGGAATCTGGCCATTATATCAACTGGGTAATAGAAAACCCATGGACTGGGACTTTTGAATGAAAGGACAAGAATGAACAACAATGAATATTTTTGCAGGATTTTAAATCAGCCTTAGTCTGATCCATCCAATTTAGATCAGTGTGTGGTGACACAGATTCTGGCTATGCAACTGGAGTTGGGTGTTCTCTGTATAAGGAGCATGATCCCTAGATCTGTATTTCTATCCTTCTAGTCTGCCAGAAACACTATGGATGGGACAGCAAGCGGGTGAAGGTTAGCTGGGCCATAGCATTTAGAGAAGAGAACATTGATCCAGTATATACACTCCAAAAAACCTTTTATTAAACTGAAACTTTAGTTGAAACTGGAGTTTAAATTTTTATTTCCAGAGTGCCTTCATTTTAAAGCTCTAATGACTAGTAAGAATGATTTGCATCCGTTCACAGAACCTTTGCCTAGAGAGCATTAACTTTAGTTTCATACATAAATATTATGCTACTTTTCCTGAAGTAGGCTCAGAACTATCAGCATGTCTAGGGGCATGATAGGACCATAATCCCAGTCTTTCAATTGAGTTCAGTGGATCAGTCCCAGAAAGATTGCATTTACTGCAGTGGGCTTTGTATCATGCTCTCTGGCTACAATATAGTATTCTTTCAAATATATGTAAGAGCTCTTACAGCTAATGGAACTATTGACCTGATATATGGGGGAATATACACACACAGAATTACCATCAACCTTGGTGACAGTTATACCTGTAAATCTACCATATATCAAGGGAGAATGAGACAGTTCTCTAAGCATAAAGGGTCCACAATAGTGGATCCTGTTACTGGATTAAAGCTTTAGGCAGTTTAGTCATCTTTAACAATGATAAATTACAGGATAATATCTGAGATCTGCCAAGGGAACAGATTTCTTCTGATTAGAAAACTATTTTGTAAGCAAGTCCTGATGAGGTATTGTATTACAGAAACCAAATTATTTCCCCTTTCAACAATCTACACTGATGGTTTTAATTGGGGACTTCATGGGAAAGGTGGATTCAATTTTGTTCATTTTGTCACATTTCTGTTGCTTTGTGGGGGCTGATTCGCTTACATCAAGGTTCCTGTACATGATTCTGGCAAAAAGAGGCTATGATGTAAGTGAGAATCAGGTCCGTTTTCTCAAACTCAGTTTTACACAAGAATAGAGACTTCACATTTTGGACAGTTCCTTCATTAAATTAAATTGAATGGGAACAAATTTGTGTTGAGTTTATTGCAAAATATATTAAAATAGTACATACTGAGTCAATGGCAGGATTTTTCATTGAAGTATAAATTCATTTGCTCCTGGCCAAAGTGAATATCCTTGAAACGTCTCATAATTTGCATTGACATTGACGTTATAAAACAGACAAACATATTTTAGATTTCATACACAATAGATAGTTGAGTACTCAAAAATATATCTCTAAAAGCTATAGTGGTAAGTTAACCCATGTGCATGCACAGCTGTCATATACATTCCCCCTTTGTGCATGCTGCTGTATTGGTAAGTGGTTGTGAATTGTAGGCATACCTGCCCTTTCTTACAAAAGGAATTTTTGCATTGGTGTAGTTATGTTTGTACAACTCCCCAATTTAGGCTGGGTCTACACTGCCACTTTGAACACTAAAACTTTAATCGTTCAGAGGTGTGAAAAAACAATGATTACCGCCCGAGCGACAAAAGTTTTAGTGCTGAAAAGCGCCAATATAGACAGCAGTTTATTGCCAGGAGCTAAAAGATGCTAAAACTGAACAGAATTTCTCCTACAAGGGGCTAAATTCTAACAGCAATTACACCTGTGCAAACTTGAAAAAAGGTCTCAGTGGTGGTTCCATGGATCTTAACTGCTCTAACTGAAACACAAATCTGGCCCTTACTCCTTAATTTGATCACTTTCCCACTGAAGTCATGGCTACTTATCTTAACAGAACTTAACATAATTCTTACTTAATTCTCTAATTTGATCATTACTGGCTGTATTAACCCTCACTAAAAGCTGTGTTAGGTTTCTACAAGAAAATTCCTAGCAGGGCTAGTGAACAAGTCCAGGAACATATTGGTGTGACCCATGATGCCCAGGGCTGCCCTCACTGGAAATGCCAAGGTCAGGACAGGCTGCAAAAGGGAGAGCAGATACCCACCAGTCTTGAGAGTAACACTGAAGTTATTCTCCTCAACCAGTCACAAATTGTGTGTCTGATCCCCCTTGTAGGAGAAATTCTGTTCAGTTTTATGCCCTGTGACATCAGTGGGATTTTTTACAGTATCAGAACACTCAGTTCAATTCCAGGAATTTCCTTCTGCTGATGTGGGTTCAGCTTTCATCCTTCTCAACTGAAAACATAACGCTCTCAGAGATGTTACTTATCTGGTCTTCACAGTGAATCCTCAGTCACATCGGAAAATAATGCATATTACAGACCACTGTTTTGATTTGTGTTACCATCAGAGGTACTTGCGGATGCCAACAAAGAACGGACTGTAATCCAGACAGAGTAGGATTTCAGAACTGGAGGCTCAGATTTACATATGAATTTAAAAACTAGAAGTGTTGTCAAGAGTCGAGGTGACGCTAAGCACCCTCAATTCCTATTGATTTAAGAGGGTTTGAGGGTGCTTAGCCCTTCTCAAGATCAGCCCATAACAACTTTATTTTTCCACGGTAAAAGCAGCTCCTTCCACCAAGTACCCAGTACTGCTAAGCACTTGCACCAAATAAGAGCACCACTTACTTGGTGAAAGGACTTGGAAGAAATTTAAGCCTTTGTCTTCCCATCATGCTGCAGCAGTGCAGTTTGTCACCATCTCCATGTATTAAGAAAGCTAAAAAGGCACCGATCAGAAGTGTGAAAGCTACTCTGATAGCTCTAACTGTGACAAACAGTGAGCCTGATTCAACAGCCATTGAAGTCAAGGGAAGTCTTTCCTCTGACTTGAGTATGCTTGGATGAGGCCCAATATGAATATTTTGATGCGGTTCCCCTTCTAGGTCTTCTTTTCTGTGCAACAAGCAAGCACATTGGATAACTGCTTCATGCATATCCCACATTCTTCAGTCCTGAAACCCAATTTTCATTGAAGTTTAAAAAAAGCAGATATTTTAGAGATAAGTTATTAATGTTACAGGAAATTTCAACAGCTTGTAGGTATAAAGATGCTATAAAATTTACTAGTAAATTCTTCATTTTAACTGTCATTTTGCTCAGATTTATTCATTCATTCTGGCATTTGATCGAGCTGATTTTTATTACTTTAACTGGTTTGAGAGGCCTTTCATCCACTACTTTTGTAATATCTTCTCTAGGCTATCAGAAGCCAAACTTCATCCTCTAGGGTTTGAAACAAGTTACCTCAATGGCACTCACATGAACTGTCCCCAAAATATCAATGGATCTTAACATCAATATATACACTTTGCGCATTGAGGGTTTGTTACATACCCCAGAGACTAGTTCGGTGTCATGCAAACTGTATTGTGTCTTTACATGGGCTTCACATACTATAATTTCTTTGTCTTTGATATGTAAAGAATGCAGTTCTTTATATTGTATATAAAAGCATTCTTCAATAAAGCGGAAATAGGATTTTTAAGGCTTTGACTGGGAAGCTTTAGTATTGGTGTAAATTAGTTGGTTTGATCTGGTCATCTGTGGGGACGATACAATGGGACATAACTGAGGTGACCAGATGTCCAGTTTTATAGGGACAGTCCAGATATTCAGGGCTTTGTCTTATATAGGCACCTATTACCCCCCACTCCATCTCAGTTTTTACTCTTGCTATCTGGTCATCCTAGACATAATTAAACCAAAACTATGACAGCAGTGTGTATTTATGTAATCTTTTGTATGCTATATAAGACAGAATGCTGGCATATGGAGAGTGGAAAAGAAATTTTTTGAAATGGAAACCAGGATCAATGTTATATATCAGTAATTATATTAACATAGATGGAGTAGAGAAAAAGCCATAGAGTAATGTAGCATATGGGCTAAAACCAACATCTGATGGAGAAATAAAAAAAGCCTACATGACAGGGGAGAAAGATTTAGAAAAATAGCAAGATTAAGGGTCAGATCTCTCTGTTCCATAAAAAGCATAGCTTTTTTAATAAGTGAATCTTATTTCAGTCCAAAGTCTGCTTTCCTCTGATTAGGTTGAATTTTTCTGCATCTTGTAAATATACACAATGGATTGTTGTTCCATTGGAATGGGTAGGGGAGAGGGAATTAATAAATTGATTTAGAAGTATTGAGTTTCAAAATAGTTGAAACTTGGGAGGGAAGTATAGAAAATTTTTAGTTATAAGAGACTAATGCACCTAGGTAAACATTCACTTCTGGTTCAAAACAGAATGGACAGATGGGGTTGCATGTGATCCTCCATGGAGAAGCCTTCTGAATTCAGGAAGGAGTCTTGAGGATTTATTTCCATTTCCTTCTGCCTCATACTCTCATGGCCCCGCCTCATGATGAACATTATCGTTCTGGCCAAAGAAGGCAGAACGTCATTCCTTATTCTGTTAGAAGTGACTCTGCTGAGCAATGCAATGTACTCCCTTCTGAGTGAGTTGGCTCTGCTGGCCTGGAAAAATACAGGCTATCAGGAGCAGAAACTGAACCCCAGTGTTTTTTGGGACAGCGTAGAACCATTCCTGACCTACATCACATCACATCTACAGATGCCTCCCTCCCCTTACAGCCTATCCATAAGCACATCCTTCCACTTACACTCATTTGTGATAGCAAAACCCTGAAGCCAGCACCCACCCATATGTGCATTTCTGTGGGTGCACATAGCAAACCCATCCTTGGAGTTGGTGGGACATAAGAGTACTTCTAACACTAAATTGGCCAAGGTCTCAGCTACTAATCATAAAGGCATTGCCACCACTACTCAGGTTGAATTAGTAGCTTACTCAATTGATTTCAATAGGCTTTCTTGTGGTGTAAGATACTGCTTAACTTCAGCAGAATTGGGCCATACATACTTTAACTTTACCATACATTTGAGACCTAATCCTGATCCTACTAAGGTAAGTGGGAAAATCTGTATTAACATTAGTGGGAGTAGAATGAGCTTTTGATGGATATGCAAAATAAAAGACTAAGTCATCAGAAATAGCATATGATTTTAAGTTCCAAATGCAATTTTCCTTGAAACATTTGTCAAGACTTTGTTCTAGTCCTGAAGCTATGCTTATTCATATTGCTCAGAAACTCTTAATCACACGTCTTCCAGATAGTATTTCTTGTTTTAGGTGTGGGTTGCTTTGCATGTTTTGTTATTCATTAATCTTCCTTCTCTTAGGGGAGTCCTTTCGTTTCCTCTTCAAACCATATGTTTGGTGGTAGTGCATTTTGTAAATGTGCAGCCTATCACATATAGTTCTTATAAAGAGAATTAGATTATATTGGCATCTTGTATTCTTAAAAAGAACAGCTGTTACTTCGTTTAAACTGTTTAAAATAGAATTTTTTGACACACGTGGGTTAGTTTGTAAATATGGGAGAGCTTTCCTTTTTTGTACTCCCTATGCAAGGTATCCTGTATGTTAATCAAACTCCTGAATGTTTTGAGTTTTATGCTATCTGCTAAAGATTCTGTAAACACATGTAGCTTTGATTTTAAAGGAATGCTGTCTACTTAAAAATCCTATAAGAGACAAATGTCCACATCTATGTTGAAAATAACACCTTCCAGCAGTTTCCAAACTTTATTGGTTCACGTACCGTCTTTAAATTGTTGTGAAGTGAATTGATGAAACATCAAGCTCATATATCACCAGTGGATGTACTACAGTTTGGGAACTCCTGCTTAGATTAAAACTGAAAGAATGTCTTAAAGTTTACTTTAGTGTTTGTGACTTTGTTTAATTCTTGCATTTTTCCTGGCTTCAACAAAAAAAGACAATTTCATTTTCACTTTACTACTTCACTTGGACAATAAGTTAGGAATTAAAATTTTAACTGGAACAAAACGAAGTAAGAAAACATTGAAAGGGCAGTTTTGATTTTGCATCAGATGACTGTTAACTGGATTCATTCTTTGAGAGATTCGGGGTAAAATTTTTAAGTGTGCGTAATTGACTCAGGAGCTAAGTTCTACCAAAAGTCAGTAGGATTTAGGACCCTAAGTGCCTTCAATACTTTTGAAAAGTTTAAGCTTTTATTCTAAAAAAGAGGAATTTGCATTAAAATTGACGTTTCAACTAGTTTCAGCTAACAGTTTGACAGTGTCTACAAAAATCATTCAAAGTGATATGTAATTTAAGCCACATGGACATTTATAATGAATTAAAAGTTTAGTGTGTTGTGAATTATTTGCTACCTTTGCTGAAGAAAATATTCCGTGTAGTGGACCATTTTTTCCAATAAGGCATGTTAAATAAATGTATACGTCTCACAATAAGAAATTTTTCTCCATGGATGAATAATAACTGATAATTGTGTGCAGTCTTGTAGCAATGTTTGTACCAGGATATTAGAGAAGGTAGGTAAGGTAATATCTTTATTGAACCAACTTCTGTTGGTGAGGGAGACAAGCTTGAGCTTTCACAGAGCTCAAAAGCTTCTTTAAGCAACAGAAGTTGGTCCGATAAAAGGATACCTCTCCCACCCTATCTGATCATTTTTATCGGAGAGACATGTGGATGAAAAGGACCTAGGGGTTACAGTGGACAAGAAGCTGGATATGAGTCAACAGTGGGCCCTTGTTTCCAAGAAGGCTAACGGCATTTTGGGCTATATAAGTAGGGGCATTGCCAGCAGATCAGGGGAAGTGATCATTTCCCTCTATTCGGCATTGGTGAGGCCTCATCTGAAGCACTGAATCCAGTTTTGGGCCCCACACTACAAGAAGGATGTGGAAAAATTGGAAAGAGTCCATCAGAGGGCAACAAAAATGATTAGGGGGCTGGAGCACATGACTTATGAGGAAAGGCTGAGGGAACTGGGATTGTTTAATCTGCAGAAGAAAAGAATGAGGGGGATTTGATAGCTGTTTTCAACTACCTGAAAGGGGGTTCCAAAGAGGATGGATCTAGACTGTTCTCAGTGGTAGCAGATGACGGAACAAGGAGTAATGGTCTCAAGTTGCCGTGGGGGAGGTTTAGGTTGGATATTAGGAAAAGCTTTTTCACCAGGAGGATGGTGAAGCACTGGAATGGGTTACCTAGGAGGTGGTGGAATCTCTTTGCTTAGAAGTTTTTAAGGCCAGGCTTGACGAAGGCCTGGCTGGGATGATTTAGTTGGGGATTGGTCCTGCTTTGAGCAGGGGGTTGGACTAGATGACCTCCTGAGTTCCCTTGCAACCCTGATATTCTATGATTCTATGATCAAGATTAAGAACAAGTGCTACCATAGACAAAGTAAAGAGTGCAAATAACTTGATGGACACTCCCTCATTGGCTTTGACCTTTATGCTATTTTGGTGAGTGATGTTTTTGGCAAGTCTTTTTTCACTTCCTTTCCATCTCTTTATTTTGTCTTCACTTTGAAGTCATCTTTATCCACAAGGCCATCGCACAGCTACACTATGAAGGTCTCCATTTTCAGGCTTGGCCTGGAGACTCTGGTTTTTAGAAGTACTAATGTAAAACTGGAAAGCTAAGATCATTAACGTCTTCCACACCATGATTTCAGTCCCTTGGGATGTGCAATCTGGCTATATTTTTTCTAGTTTTGAAGATACAGGTCTTGACTCTAGACCAAATGTGCTTCCTTCAAAAACACAGAAAGCTTTGAACAGCTCTATGCAGTATAGCTGCTGCAGCAGCTATTAGTCTGCTGAAAAAGTCCCTGTCTTCAACATTAACTGGTCAGCATGTATCTTATTAGCATAAGGATTACCAGACAATGGGATTCATAGATTCATAGACACTAGGACTGGAAGGGACCTCAAGAGGTCATCGAGTCCAGTCCCCTGCCCTCATGGCAGGACCAAATACTGTCTAGACCGTCCCTGATAGACATTTATCTAACCTACTCTTAAATATCTCCAGACATGGAGATTCCACAACCTCCCTAGGCAATTTATTCTAGTGTTTAACTACCCTGACAGTTAGGAACTTTTTCCTAATGTCCAACCTAAATCTCCCTTGCTGCAGTTTAAGCCCGTTGCTTCTTGTTCTATCTTTAGAGCCTAAGGTGAACAAGTTTTCTCCCTCCTCCTGATGACACCCTTTTAGATACCTGAAAACTGCTATCATGTCCCCTCTCAGTCTTCTCTTTTCCAAACTAAACAAACCAATTCTTTCAGCCTTCCTTCATAGGTCATGTTCCCAAGATCTTTAATCATTGTTGTTGCTCTTCTCTGGACCCTCTCCAATTTCTCCACATCTTTTTTGAAATGCGGTGCCCAGAACTGGACACAATACTCCAGTTGAGGCCTAACCAGCGCAGAGTAGAGTGGAAGAATGACTTCTCATGTCTTGTTTACAACACACCTGTTAATGCATCCCAGAATCACGTTTGCTTTTTTTGCAACAGTATCACACTGTTGACTCTTAGTTAGCTTGTGGTCCACTATGACCCCTAGATCTCTTTCTGCCATACTCCTTCCTAGACAGTCTCTTTCCATTCTGTATGTGTGAAACTGATTGTTCCTTCCTAAGTGGAGCACTTTGCATTTGTCTTTATTGAACTTCATCCAGTTTACCTCAGACCATTTCTCCAGTTTGTCCAGATCATTTTGAATTTTGATACTGTCCTCCAAAGCAGTTGCAAATCCCTCCCAGTTTGGTATCGTCTGCAAACTTAATAAGCATACTTTCTATGCCAACATCTAAGTCGTTGATGAAGATATTGAACAGAGCCAGTCCCAAACAGACCCCTGCGGAACCCCACTTGTTATACCTTTCCAGCAGGATTGGGAGCCATTAATAACTACTCTCTGAGTACGGTTATCCAGCCAGTTATGCACCCACCTTATAATAGCCCATCTAAATTATATTTGCCTAGTTTATTGATAAGGATATCATGCGAGACCGTATCAAATGCCTTACTAAAGTCTAGGTATACCACATCCACCGCTTCTCCCTTATCCACATGACTCATTATCCTATCAAAGAAAGCTATCAGATTGGTTTGACACGATTTGTTCTTTACAAATCCATGGTGGCTATTCCCTATCACCTTACCACCTTCCAAGTGTTTGCAGATGATTTCCTTAATTACTTGCTCCATTATCTTCCCTGGCACAGAAGATAAACTAACTGGTCTGTAGTTTCTTGGGTTGTTTTTATTTCCCTTTTTGTAGATTGGCACTATATTTGCCCTTTTCCAGTCTTCTGAATCTCTCCCGTCTCCCATGACTTTCCAAAGATAATAGCTAGAGGCTCAGATACCTCCTCTATTCACTCCTTGAGTATTCTAGGATGCATTTCATCAGGCCCTGGTGACTTGCAGGCATCTAACTTTTCTAAGTGATTTTTAAACTTGCTCTTTTTTTATTTTATCTTCTAAACCTACCCCTTTCCCATAAGCATTCACTATGTTAGACATTCCTTCAGACTTCTCAGTGAAGACCGAAACAAAGAAGTCATTAAGCATCTCTGCCATTTCCAAGTTTCTTGTTACTGTTTCTCCTTCCTCACTGAGCAGTGGGCCTACTCTGTCCTTGGTCTTCCTCTTGCTTCTAATGTATTGATAAAAAGTCTTCTTGTTTCCCTTTATTCCCATAACTAGTTTGAGCTCATTTTGTGCCTTTGCCTTTCTAATCTTGCCCCTGCATTCCTTTGTTATTTGCCTATATTCATCCTTTGTAGGATACGTAGGCTATATCCTTATGAGGAATGTAGCATCAAAATACTTCTAGTAAGCCCATATTTTGTTAGGATGATGCATGGAACACACTGGAACCCATGCAATAAACACTGATAATGCAAGAGATTAAATTCACACCACTGAATTATCAAATCCTACCAAACGAGAAACTGCTCATCCCTAGTAGATTGCTGCTGTCATGACTGAATGAAGTTATTGCTTCACAATGGCAGCTTAGGGAGCAGTTATCACCATTCTGGCAACCCAAGGGAAACTACTGCTCCTTTGATGGTCGAATAGGGGCTGCTTTTCATAGGGCAGGAAAACAGAAAGGGAAGGAAGGAAGAAAGTAATTTTTAAAATGTGGATCCAAATACTATATGTATTATATTTAGGCTGTCAAGCGATTAAAAAGATTAAGTGCACAGTTAAACAATAGAATACCATTTATTTTAAATATTTTTGGATATTAAATACATTTTCAAATATATTAATTTCAATTATACCACAGAATACAAAGTGTATAGTGCTTACTTTATATTTATTTTTGATTGAAAAATATTTTGTTTTTACAGTGCAAATATTTGTAATTCACCTCATACAAGTACTATAGTGCAATCTATAATGAAAGTTGAACTTACAAATGTAGAATTACACCTCTACCTCGATAGAACGCTGTCCTCGGGAGCCAAAAAATCGTACTGCGTTATAGGTGAAACCGCGTTATATCGAACTTGCTTTGATCCACCTGAGTGCGCAGCCTAACCCCCCCGGAGCACTGCTTTACCGTGTTATATCTGAATTAGTGTTATATCGGGTCGCGTTATATCGAGGTAGAGGTGTATATAAAAAAGCTGCATTCAACAATAAAACAATATAACACTTTAAAGCCTACAAGTCCACTCAGTCCTACTTCTTATCCTGCCAATCACTATAACAAATAAGTTTGTTTACATTGACGGGAGATACTGCTGCCTGCTTCTTGTTTACAATGTCACCTGAAAGTGAGAACAGGTTGTTCACATGGCACTTTTGTAGCCAGATATGCTAAACATTTGTATGCCTGTTCCATGCTTCGGCCACTATTCCAGAGGACATACTTCCATGCTGATGATGCTCATTAAAAAAATAATGCGTCAATTAAATTTGTGACTGTACTCCTTGGGAGGAGAATTGTATGTCCCCTGCTCTGTTTTACCCGCATTCTGCATATATTTCATATTATAGCGGTCTCGGACGATGACCCAGCACATGTTCGTTTTAAGAACAGTTTCACAGCAGATTTGAGAAAATGCAAAGAAGGTATCCATGTGAGATTTCTAAAAATAGCTACAGCACTTGACCCCTGGTTTAAGAATCTGAAATGCCATCCAAAATCTGAGAGTGACAGGGTGTGGAGCATGCTTTTAGAAGTCTTCAAAGAGCAACACTCCGATGCGGAAACTACAGAACCCAAACTACCAAAAAAAGAAAACGAACCTTCTGCTGGTGGCATCTGACTCAGATGATGAAAACGAACATGCGTCAGTCTGCACTGCTTTGGATCGTTATCAAGCAGAACCGATCATCAGCATGGAAGCATGTCCTCTGGAAGGGTGGTAGGAATCTTTAACTCATCTGGCACATGAATATCTTGCGACACCAGCTACAACAGTGCCATGTGAACACCTGTTCTCACTTTCAGGTGATATTGTAAACAAGAAGCAGGCAGCAGTATCTCCCATCAGTGTAAACAAACTTGTTTGTTACAGTGATTGTCCGAATAAGTAGTAGGACTATGTGGACTTGTAGGCTGTAAAGTTTTACACTGTTTTGTTTTTGAGTGCAGTTATGTAACCAAAAAAACCCCCAAAACCCTACATTTGTAAGTTACACTTTCATGATAAAGAGATTGCACTTCAATACTTGTATGAGGTGAATTGAAAAATACTATTTCTTTTGTTTATGATTTTTACAGTGCATATATTTGTAATAAAAAATATAAAGTGAGCACTGTGCACTTTGTATTCTGTCTTGTAATTGAAATCAATATTGAAAATGTAGAAAAACATCCAAATATATTTAATAAATTTCAATTGGTATTCTATTATTATAAGTGCAATTAATATAATTAGGGCTGTCAATTGCAGTTGACTCACGTGATTAATTTTTGAGTTAATCACACATTAAAAAATTAGAAACTTTAAATTGAACTAATTCCATCTCCAAAGTGATGACTGTCCAAAGCACTTTAACTTTGCTTTTGTAGCTTGAACCCTAAGCAGAAGAAATCTGAGACAGAACTGTAGATCTGTAATTCGCAGTTGCCAGTTGTGGATGGATGGCTAGATAACAAGAGAAAGGACTAAATAATTTGGCCCACTATGTTTAAAATCTGACTAGAAGAGTCCTTTTACAGGATCAAACAGTAACTATTAAGATTTGCTATGTATGTATGTGCAGGGCTGCTTATAGAATTTTAGAAGAGTTACAGTAGTTGTCAAATAATGACTTTTTAGTGAGAGCTGGTACCACACCATAGTATGTGAGATGTGGTGAGTACAGGGACAGTCTGCACCAACAGGAGTATCTGGTGTGGGACAATAACTGCTGGTAAATTGATGTATCCACTGCATTTACCCATCAAATAAATATAAGTGCTCCTATTAACTCCTGCTTGACAAATTCTAATGGGCTGGCCAAAAGTTTGTATGATAATGGTTTCCCATGTGAGATGCTAGCTCAGTCCAGTGTGAAGGTGGAAATGCTACTCTGATGGCCCCTATAGCCAGCTTGAAAGTGGTGATGGCACACTTCCCAGAGGGAGCCACATGTCTAGCTCTTCATGACTGGGAGGATGATTTATTATTTGTATTACCATAGCACCCAGGGTCTCCATTCACCTCATTGTGCTAGATGCTTTACAAATTCAGAATAAGATGATTTTCTATCCTAAGAGGCTTACAATCTAACGATAAGACAGGAGACAGATGATATAGATGGAGTATAACTCAATAATGAGACAGTATTGGTCCTCATGATAAGCAGTGCACTCTGTACACTAGAAGCCTAGCTTGTCAAGGGCTTTGTTAGCATCACAGCAAAAGACACTTGAAGAGATTTGAATAATGGATAACAGTTGTGGATATTTGTGGGGAACACTGCCCAATAGCAAGGGGCAACATGAAAGAAAGCACTAAGGTGTTTGTTTGAAAATGTAACAAGTGGGCAGTGGAAGATAGCATCATGGGCCAATTGCAGGCAGGGGCGGCTCTGGGGTTTTTGCCGCCCCAAGCACGGCGGTTTGCCTGCGGAGGGTCCGCTGGTTCTGCGGCTTCGGAGGACTGCCGAAGCTGCGGGACCAGCAGACCCTCCGCAGGCATGCCTGCGGGAAGTCCATTGAAGCTGTGGGACCAGCGGACCCTCCGCAGGCAAGTCGCCGAGGGCAGCCTGCCTGCCGCCCTCGTGGCGCCGGCAGAGCGCCCCCCCACGGCTTGCTGCTTTAAGCATGCACTTGGCGTGCTGGGGCCTGGAGCTGCCCCTGATTGCAGGTGAGCATTGGCAGCTCGATAGTAAATAAGAGACAATTGATAGCATGGGGCTTGACCGTGAAGGGTCTTAAAGTAACTACAAGCAGCTTATGTTTGATTTAATAAAGAAGAGGGAACCAGTGGAGGGATTCAGAGAGAGAAGGGTGACATGATCAGGTGACAGGCTTGGGGCAGAGATCTTAGCAGCAACATTCTGAATGGATACGAGTAGGGAAAGATTGCATTTGTCAAGTCCAGAGAGAAGGATGTTGCAGTAACAAGACAAGAATTTTAGCTGCATGGATGGATAGGAAAGGCTGCATCTTAGATGTTACACAGAAACCATGAGCAAGATTTAGCTATAAACAAGATGTAAGGACCAATTTGAAGATGATCCCCAGGTACACACCTGAGTAACAGGCAGGATGGTGCCTGATGTCCAGAGTGGTTGAGAAAAGACTAGCAGGGAAGGCTTGGGCAGGAAAATTAGGAGCTGTGTTTTAGCCATGTTTAGCTTGAGCTGGTGGCTAGATATTCACAAGAAAGTGTCAGAGACAGCCCAAGATTTTAGGTTGGGCAGGAGACAACAGGCCTGGAGTAGGGAGGTAGATCTGAGGTATCAGCATAAAGATGGCAGTTTAATATTGTGCTTGCAGATGACATTACCCAAAGATAAGTGTACGACACAGTCACCTTGAATGAGGGATAAAGTAAAGGGCCGCTGAGGCATATCCAACCCAAGTGATCTGACAATCTAAAATATTTTTATAAATATGGGCTCAGATCACTCAATTACAGCCCAGGAGTTCACTGTGCAATTCTACACAGGGTTATAAAAACAGGCTTTGCTGTCTCTGGATGATCTTTTGGCATAGTTTAGGACAGTTTACAGACCCCGGGGGCCCTTTCACAGCCACATATCATTGAAGCAGAGGATAGCCAGAGCTACAATGCCATAACGATACCCCTTACACTGGCAACAGGGAGGATGTAGGACTTGCTATGTCAGCTCTGTACAATGGAAGAATATCATGCACCATGGTGATCTAGTCATGTCTAGCTATGCTGAATTTAAGGCCAAAATATGCCAGCAATGCAGTTGCTTTGCACTGCACCTTAGGATCTGGTGCATATTCATAATTCTGCACTACTATGATGACACATTAGTGATATTGTGAACTGACAAGTTAAAGAGATCCAAGCATGATCTAAAGGCAAAGATTATGACTTACATGTCAGGTTAAAGATAAGTACTGATTAATCAAAATAAGTTACTCTCTTGATTTTCAGATATGACAAAGGCTTTTTATCTTAATGTTGAAGGATTTTAGGACTAATTATGTAAACATGAAACCTGCCTGCACAGAAGTGATTTTTATACCTTCTTAGAAAGAGTACAGTAACATCCTATTTTAGAAATATGTGGTTGTTTGAAAAAATAATTCCTGATTTCTAAATGAAAGTGGAGTCATTTGCACTCCTAGAATGTTGTAAATTAGTATCTTGTTTTATTGTAGAAGATTGATATATTAATATAACAAGTACTGTATATGACTTACAGGTTTTAAATGCACAGAGAGCTGGATACAAGGCAGCTATAGTTCACAATGTTGATTCTGATGACCTGATTAGCATGGGATCCAACGACAGTAAGTACAGGTATCACTTCTCTCCTATTTGAAAGTTATTCCACCCACTATAGTATATGGTATTAACTTCAGTTTATTATGATCAGGAGTTCCCCTTGTTTTAATGTATTTAAGATGTTAGAAGCTGCTATGTGCATGTATGTGCATGCTTTATATGGTATTTGCACCATTATGGTGTTTGTGTTCTGTGCAAGCATTGTTCTGTCTATTCTCCTTGTTGAAATTTTGGTTCAGCTTTTCCATGGAAGTCAAGTGGTTAAAATTTATGAGCAAGAAGAATGTGATTGGCCCAATAAACATATAGGATGATGTCAGTTCTCTTTCGTTATTACTGAAATAGGAATATGGCAAAAAAAAGTTACTGCTGCTCCATGGGATGAGGATCCAAAACATATTGTAATTTTTGGGTAGGGAGTCTGTTCATGCTCACTGTTCTTTGCACAGCTGTCTGTTCACCTAAATAACCCCCAAAGGATTATACATGTACGTGTATAATTTTTCACTGGAATAAATGAAGGTATTCCCAAAACATAGCATACAAGAGGTAAGATTCTAGTGTTTACTGTTTTCATATACGTTCATTAATTAGTAAGTTGAGAACATATTTGCAAGGTGGCTGAAATGTCAGTTTCTTCTTTTGGTATGTATTTCAGTGTTTAATGAGAAAGTGTTCGTGTGATTTACTGTTGAGGATTTAAAATGTTCATTATCTCTAAAGTAGCACACTGCCACATAATCCCACTGTTGCCAAGAAAAAGTATTCAATGTCTACTATTGCATATTTTGGATAGATACCAAATATTGGTTCTGTCTTTAGTGCTGTTAGTTTTCTGTGATATTTTGATCCTTTTCCTTCACTTTTCTTCAACTGATTGAGTACTGAACAGGGACATAACTGTGAACAAACAATATTTCCAAATAAAGAGACACCTTTCAGTGAACTGAGAAATTCACTTTCAACAGACAAAACACTAAATTGTGGGAAAGCTGTGTGAAGTGTTCTCAGTGAAATCCCCAAGCTTGTGATGCTTGCTTGGTTTCAACTTTAGTTATAAACTCAAAATGCAAGAGAAGTTTGCAAGAAACCTTTGGAACAGTTTCAAGTAACCACGGGCCGTAATATGTTTTTTGCATTGCACTCAGAAAAGTACGATTCCACATAGTTTCTTTGGAAAACCTGAACACTTTGATGTCAACCAAATTTCACTGGAACTTTGGATTCATTCAACCTTGAAACTTAAAGTCACACGTGCAAACCCACATGAACTGAAACCAAGTAAGATGTTCCCCAGGAGTCCTGGGAAGCAAACCCAGACACTTCACACAGCTTTAGTTAATACATAAATGAAGCCTGTGTTATTAGCTGCCCTACATTTTGCACATCTCTTTTAGTATGTACCTTTATATATTTGCTTTTATGGCAGCCTGTAGTTATAGTTATGGCACAGGACTGGGAGTCAGGCCTGAAGTGTCAAACTGAGGATCCAAAATTAGAGTCTGCTTTTGAAAATGTAGACCCTAATCCAGGGGTGGGCAAACTACGGCCTCCGGGCCAGATCCGTCCCATTAGGGCTTTGGATCTTGCCCACGGGATTGCCACTCCCATGGTGCTGTGGGCCCCACGCTGCTGCTGGAAGCAACCAGCACCATGTCCCTGTGGCCCCTGGGGGAGGGAGGGCAGAGGGCTCCATGCGCTGCCCTTGCCTCCAGGCACTGCTCCCCGCAGCTCCCATTGGCCAGGAATGGGGAACCGCAGCCAATGGGAGCTTTGCGGGAGGTACCTGCAGGGGACGGCAGCTGCGGAGTCCTCTGACCCACTCCCCCAGGGGCAGCAGGGATGTGGTGCCAACTGCTTCCGGGAGCGGCATGGCACAGGGCCAGGACAGCCAGGGAACCTGTCTTAGCCCTGCTGTGTGCCGCTGCCACTCCGGAGCTGCTCCAGGTAAGCGGCACTGGGCCAAAGCCCACACCCCAAACCCCTCCTACACCTCAATCCCTGCTGCACCCCTTCTTTACCCCAACTCCCTGCCCTGAGCCCTCTTGTACTTTTCACACTCCTTCTGCACCCCAACCCCTGCCCTGAGCCCCCTGCCGCACCCCTCCTGCACCACAACCCCCCTGTTGCACTCTGCACCCCCTCCTGCATCCTAACTCCCTGCCCTGAGCACCTGCCACACCCTTCCTGCACCCTAACCCTCTGCCCTGAGCCCCCTCCCGCACTCCGCACCCCCTCCCACACAACAACCCCCTGCTCCAGCCCTACATTCATGGCCTTGCATGCAATTTCCCCACCCAGATGTGGCCCTTGGGCCAAAAAGTTTGTCCACCCCTGCCCTAACCTTTCTATACTTCTGTGTCTCCATCTGTCAAGTAGGAACTAGTACGTCCCTTTCTCACAAAGCCAAATTCACTGTTGACTTAAGCAGTTGCCACTCCGTTGAATTCAGTGGAATTGAAGCCACTTGGTGAGTTGTTCCTTCTGTGTGTAAGACACACTGAGATGGGCCATAGAGTAGCACAAAATGTATTGTATGGATTTCTTGAGTTGGTAGAGCTCTAAAAAGTTATTTCTATTTCAGATGCACCAGTGACAAAGTGTGCAAAAATGTTATGCAGTTAAAACCTGCCTGTGGAAACCCTTTCCATTTCAAATCATATAATATAGTGTTACTCAAGACCAATATTTGTATATTTTCTGAAATAAGATGAAGCACTGTTGAAATGAACCAGTGTAAGTTAGTAGAGCATCTGTATTTTTGTTTCCTCTCTTTCACTTGTTTTTTTTAATACTGAGTGTTCCTCACCTGAGGTCAAGAGAAATGTTGCAAGTTTTTGTGACTGCATTCTGTGACAGGGGGAAAAATAACAATGTTGCTTTCCTTCAATTGGATTTCTTGTGAATAGTGAAGTTGGGCTTGCTCATTCCCTCCTTTCTACTTTTGGACTTTTTCCAGCCTAAAGTCATCTCCACTCCTTCATTTATAGGAAAATGTGGAACATATAGGACCAGATCCTCAGCTGGTATAAGTCAGCATAGCTCCTCCAAGTCAATGAAGCTATGCCAATTTATACCAGCTGCAGTCTGACTATAATTAGTGATGCTTTGGTTAAACTGTAATTTACCAAAGGATTTCTTGTTATCTTAAATATTTTTGAAGAATTATCAGTTGATGTTTGCACAGACAGCAACTCTAAGATACCACTACTAGTAGCACAGGATATTATTTTGTAGGTGGACACTTTAGTTAACAGAATGTGTTAATTGCATATTGTATACTAAATCTATCTTAGAAGAGGTCCCCACACACTGATTGTCTTTTAAAGAGCCACGAAGACATCATGAGACAGTCTTAATTATTGGTGTGCCCATAGAGACTGAGTTATGTATGTCAGTGCTAGTCTTTTGTTCTTTTTATGAACAGTCGAAGTTTTAAAGAAAATTGATATTCCGTCTGTCTTTATTGGTGAGACATCAGCTAATTCACTGAAAGACGAATTCACTTATGAAAAGGGGTAAGTAATTATTTATCTTTTTAAATATGTAACCTAATATGCAGTAATATCATTCCTTGGACTGTTATCACCTCTGTTTATCCTTTACTGAAGATCAAGAATTTTTTTCTGGATGAAATCCTGGCCAAACTGAAGTCAGTGGAAGGCTTGCCATTGACTTCACTGGGGGCCAGGATTTCACCTTGTATACTTTAAATATCGACTGTAAGATGCTTGATCCCTATGAGATTGTGTGTAAGTATTTTTAAATAAATAGATGCTCTGGCAGAGTGGTCAGTCTAAGAATCTGAAATTGTGAAAAGAAAAAAGAAAATCAGACTTTTCAGTAGCTCTTTACTTTAGGCCACAGTTATTCTGACAGGCTGCAGCAAAGATGTAGTTGCTCTTAAGTTTTTAAGTTCTCTTGAAGAATGCTTACTGAATACTATTTATTGAGCCTGTCAGCCTGACCAGTACTTTGGCAAGCTTCTTGGATTTATAAGATATTTGTGGCCACTTTCACATTCTTAAAGGATATTGCACATTAGACGTTACCTTAGGGGAAGCATCATCTACATTTCACATCCAGCATGTTTACTCAAAACAAAACTCATGTGTTTGTCAAACTGTAATGTATTTAGTATAATTAAAACAATAGTGTAATCACTGATAAAGTTACGCGTTTATGAATTTATGATAAAAACACTCTCTTATTCATACTGATGGTAGGCTGGCTCCACTTCTCTCCCCCACCCCCCCATTTTTCACCCCTTTTGGTCTGTCAATTGAAAGACTTGCAGCTTATGGTTCATTGTTAACAGATGTTTTTAAAAACTTGAGCAAGGCCCATTTGTACTGATTTATTTAAGTTTTACTGTGTCTGTCTCAGAAACAGAATACCTGATGCAGTGTCCACTGAAGTCATTGGAAAGTCTTCATTAACTTTATTGGGCTTTGAATCAGACCATTGGTGCATTATATAATTTATATAATACAATAGCAATAAAATATTAGAAACCCCCAGCCATACCTTTAGATCAGGCGTTGGCAACCTTTCAGAAGTGGGGTGCCGAATGTTCATTTATTCACTCTAATTTAAGGTATCACATGCTAGTAATACATTTTAACATTTTTAGAAGGTCTCTCTCTCTCTGTCTATAATATATAACTAAACTATTGTATGTAAAGCAAATAAGGCTTTTAAAATGTGTAAGAAGCTTCATTTAAAATTAAATTAAAATGCAGAGCACCCCCCCCGCCCCCCAGACTGGTGGCCAGGACTGGGCAGTGTGAGTGCCAATGAAAATCAGCTCGTGTGCCACCTTCGGCACCCATGCCATAGGTTGCCTACCCCTGCTTTAGATCATACAGAGATAAACAGATACCAACCCCAAATATATTCCAATATTAGCCTAATATAAATCTCATACAACTAATTAAAATTCACCAGTCCAAGCCCAAAATCCCACTCTTCACCATGATGATTGAACATTTAAACAGTTACATGTCCATCAAGTAGTAGTATTTGCTCTGAACAAGCAACATTTTTCAAGACTGTCCTAAGAGAAATAGGCGTGAACTGAATTTTAGTCACTCAGTTGGATAGTTGCTACAAAAACACAAGTTAAACAAAATTCTTCCTCTTGCTTTCATAGCAGCAGCACGTCCTGCTGACATGAGAGACTCAACTTCGTAAGGACCTAATCTCAGGACTCTGCTTGATAGACTGTGGGAGTGCAGGTGACATACGGGTTTGTAGGGTAGAAGGCTAACTACCCTAGTCTAGCTAAGCCCCTCTAGCTATTGTAGCTATATTAGTACTAAACTCAGAAAAAACAGTCTATTCTACTCTCCAGGATACAGAGAAAGGCGCCACAGACGTAGGGGTGGTAGTGTCAGGGCAAATGGAATAGCAGCATAAATTAAGATATTGGCTTTGCCAGTTCTTGGAGGCTACAACTCACAAAAATGAAGCAGCAGGAAAGTAATTCTATATGCGAACTGTAGAGAATATGGGAATTACACTACAGTTGAGTCCTGTTACAGTCTGATTGAATGGCACACGAGCCATGTTGTGAACGGTTTCACATCAGATGGTGTTTTATGGTTCCATGTTATTTCAAGGCATTCATAGGAAGGGAAACAAGTCACTGAATATTGATGAAATATATGAAATCATGCTGAAATATAGATTCTCTCTTATACTTATGTATTTTTGCAGTTATACTACAGAAAGATTTTTGAATTAATGCAGCTGTAATGAACACATACAAAGCTTGCCTCTAAAATATGAACTAGGTTTAGCAAGATTACTAAGGTTCGCAAACCTTTCCACAACACTAGGCAAGTTTTCAGTAGCTTGGAAGGCAGCATAGTCCAGTGACTGGTATATGAGAGTGAGTTATATGGTATCTGTTTTTCTGTTGTACAACTTAGGTGAGTCACTTAAACATGGTAAAACTTTGAAAAGGAACTAAAAATTCCACTTGGGGTTCTGTGTTTGTTGTCCCTCCATTATTTCTGCATCACGTATCCACATATGAAAAGATTTTTCCTACTTGCCATTTCTGCAAACTCAGCATAGGATATGACTGTCAGGCTGAGTTCTTTCCTGCTCATCACCAGTATCTGAGACTTTGTGGACAAATTCTGCAATCAGTTTTATCTGTGCAGTCTCATTGTCTTCAGTAAGGTCACACAATGTAAATGTGAGCAAAATATACCCCAGGATGGTAAACAGTTATATTGATGATTGTAAAGGATCCAACAAAGGGGAAACCAAAACACAAACAAAATATATCTCTCCCACACCCACTGTCCTTTAAGACATTCACAGGAAAAGAACAGCCTTCAAGTTCAGAAAATCCTTACCTCAAGGCCCAGAGTAAATTCCCCAGACCTGAAGAAAAGCTCTGTGTAAATTCAACAGCCAATAAAAGTTGGTTCAATAAAAGATACTACCTCAATCCACTTTGTCTAGTATCCTGGGCCTGACACAGTTACAAAACTGCATAGGTCTTCCAGTTATTCGTGCAAATTAGCAGGGTGCAACTTTGTTAACTAATGAGGAAACAATGACCATTTAAACTTGACTCATTCTAAAACAGGTATACACAGTCTATTTTCAGCTGAACGTCTTCGTGGTGAATTGGAATGCACATTAGGGGTAAAAACCTGGCTCCATTTAAATAAATGGCAAAATTCTAACTGACTTCATTGGGGCCAGGACTTCACCCTGATAAGTATACTGATTCTAATGATTGCGGTTTTACCTATTTATTTCATTAGTATTACACTGACTATGTGTTGACCTTTTAAAAAAAAGTGGCTGAATATTTTCATATTATACTCTTTTTATGTGCCTGAAGATGCTAATTTTTCTGTTGATGACTTTACCCTTTTGAATTTCTCTTGTAAGCTTCACTGTTTGTTAAAGTTTAATTCATTTTAAAATTGTTTTTCTTTCCCCCACAGTGGCCGTATTGTGTTAATCCCAGAGTTCAGTCTTCCTTTGGAGTATTACTTAATTCCATTCCTAATTATAGTGGGAATCTGCCTTATACTCATTGTCATATTTATGGTAGGTGTTGGTCTTCAATCTTTTTCCTTAAACAAAACAAAACAAAACAAAAAAAATTACAGGACTGTGGCCAATTGAAATGAGTATAGCCCTGAATGTTTATTTAAAGAAACAAATAAACAAAGTTTCAGGTAGTATCTAAACAGATTGTACTCATCTTCAAAACTTGTGTCATTAAGTCCATGGTAAGATTTCGAAGCACCCTCTATACCACAGTACAACTTTTCTTTATTTTTCAATCATCAATCTGCTTTGTTTAAAGGGAATCAAAGCCATAGCAACTGCCCCACAAAAGGAATTTCTCTTCAATGCTAGCTCTCCTTAAAGGATTGTTCTGGCTCAGTGAATGAAAGGAGCTGCAGAGCCAGCAAGTATACTAAGTTTCGTGTCATCCTAGGACCCAGTTGCACAGGGAATATCATCACTGAATTCCTCCTGACTGGAGACCAATAATGTGCTGCAAATGTTTTAATAAAGAGCTTGTACAAAAATATTTCCCCTTAACCTTGTGATAGACCTTGTCTCCCAAAGGTGTATATGCGTTACAGATCGGACATTAGAGGGACTTAGGATGACCAGATGTTATCACTACTGTCCTGATATTGGGGCTTTGTCTTATATACGCTACTACAGGCCTGCACAGCATGCGGCCCATGGAGGCTCACTGTGCAGCCCGTGACTGGGAATCAAAGGGCTCTGGGCTCCCCGCAGCGGCGGGGAGCCCAGAGCCCTTTAAATCCCAGCTGTGGCAAGGATTCAAAAGGCTCTGAGCTGCCCGCAGCGGCGGGGAGCCCAGAGCCCTTTAAATCCCAGCCGTGGCAAGGATTCAAAAGGCTCTGAGCTGCCCGCAGCGGCGGGGAGCCCAGAGCCCTTTAAATCCCAGCTGTGGCCGGGATTCATAGGGCTCTGGGCTGCCAGTAGCCACAAGGAGCCCAGAGCCCTTTAAATCCCAGCCGCGGCTGGGATTCAAAAGGCTCTGAGCTGCCCACAGCCAGAGCTCTTTAAATCTCAGTCATGGCTGGGATTCACAGGGCTCTGGGCTGCCCGCAGCGGCGGGGAGCCCAGAGCCCTTTAAATTTCAGCTGCGGCCAGGAATCAAAGGGCTCTGAGATGCCCACAGCGGCGAGCCCAGAGCCCTTTAAATCCCGGCTGCAGCCAGGAATCAAAGGGCTCTGGGCTGCCCGCAGAGATTCCCAGCTGCGGCTGAGATTTAAAGGGCTCAGGGCTCCCCGGCGGTTGCAGGCAGCCCAGAGCCCTTTGAATCTCGGCCGCGGCTCCAGCGGATGGACTGGGGCTGGGATTTAAAGGGCTCGGGCTCTTCTCAGCAGTAGGAGTTCTGGGCCCTTTAAATCCCTGCCCCAGCCCTGCAAAGCTCCGGTTTCCCCAGTCGCCGGAGCCCCAGGCCCTTTAATTTGCCCCTGACGCTCCCAGCCACCTCTTCAGCTGGGAGCCCCTGATTGATTTAAAATCAAGTATCACCTCCCCACCTCCAACCTTCCTTTTTGGCCCACAGCTCTTTTGGTGGGGCAGCGCTGGGGAAGGAGGGTTTGTTTCTGCAGGGCTGGGTGGTCCAGGGGGGAGTGTTTCCGTGGGCCAGGAGGTCCTGGGTGGGGGTGTTTCCACGGGGCTGGGGGGTTTCGGCCCTCAGCTGTTTTCTTTGGAGTAATGTGGCCCTCGCCGCTTTACGAGTTGTACAGGCCTGCGCTACTACATCCTCCGCCCCGAAAAAAAATAATCCCGATTTCTCACACTTGCTATCTAGTCACCCTAGAGCAGGGATCGGTAACCTTTGGCACATGGCCCATCAGGGAAATCCGCTGGTGGGCTGGGACGGTTTGTTTACCTGCAGCATCCGCAGGTTCGGCCGATTGCAGCTCCCACTGGCCGCGGTTCGCTATTCCAGGCCAGCGCCCCCAGTGGCCTGGAATGGCGAACCACGGCCAGTGGGAGCTGCAGTCGGCCAAACCTGCGGACGCTGCAGGTAAACAAACCGTCCCAGCCCACCAGCGGATTTTCCTGATGGTCCACGTGCCAAAGGATGCCAGTCCCTGCCCTAGAGGGACTGGGGAGACAATTCATTTAAATAAAATATTTTCCTCCCTCTCTCTTATGTGCCTACAATTGTGGTATCTAACAGTAACAAACAGCTCCAGTTGCCAAGCATACTAAGTGCCTCATGCTCGGAACATTTTATTTTGATCCTGAAAAATATCCTGAGTTGATTAATAGACTGTTCAACCTTGGGCTTGGGGTAAAGCTGGAGAGGGGGTGTGTGGGGGGTGGGGGAGCCTTCCCTGTGAATACTTTTGGAAAATACCTGACATCTGGTGCAACCTGGTACTTTGCAAAAACAAAAGAATTGCTCTTCAGAAACATTCATGAGCCCCAGGGGTAAGCCATCTGTGGCAGGGATGATTTAGTAGTATAAAGAGATGGAGGGTGAACTCCATTAGAAGCAGGGAAACTGTCTCAAGCTTCCTGTCAGTTTAGCTGAAAAATTTTAAAAAGGGGCTGAGCACCTAAGGGTATGTCTGCACTGCAGCTGGGAGTGATGGCTCATGTTACATTGATGGTTATTTTAGTTATTTTGAATTATACATTCAAATTAAATTATAATTTTAAAAGCGCCTTTGGCACCATTAAAACGTCAGTGACATAAAAGATTAAACACAGAGAAGAAAAAAATAACCAACCAGAGATTACCCCAAACCCAAACAATACCTTGCCTTACCAACAAACACCAGCCCTCATTATGTCCCTCTTCCCTCAATAGCATGGGTAAATAGATAGTGCAGTGTGTCCTGAAGGTCAGCAGATTCAGACACTTCAGGCCAATGGGTTAATAAATTCCATGGATGATGGCCCTCGTGGAGAATGCTCCACAAATAGCCTTTTCTCTTAAATTCTCAGTGCTCCAGCTCCAACTCCAGCACCTCTGTTCATCTGCTCAGTGTGAAGCTGAAGTTCAAAAAAGCAACCAAGATGTTAGGGTGCATAAGGAATGAGATGAAGAACAATACAAAAACTATTGTAATACTATTATGTAAATCACTAGATTTACATTTCATTTAGAATACTGTGTGCAACACTGGTCACCCCATCTCAGAAAAGACAGATTAGAGGGCATGGAAAAACCCTCATATGAAGAAAGATTGTAAGGTAACTAATGCTAATCTTTTCAAAGGAGATGAATAAGTGGTTATGAGAAAAATATATAAAATAATGAATGATCTCTAGAAGAGATAGATTATGAGCTTGATTTCAGTAGAATGAGAATTTCATCCCAGATTTCCATCATGGATGCCTCATCAGTAGAGATTCTTTCCTTAAAGGTGCTTCTTCATGCCTTATTGTAGACTTTTGCCACCAGATCAGCTTCTCATACTCCATCTTGGTGTTAGAATAGCTCTAAAGCTTCCTTGTGAACTTCAGAGGAGTCTTCTTCAGGGCAAGAATTAACTTAGACTGATATATGTAGATCAGCAAGGGACAAGACTGATATAACAGAAACTAGACCGAACTCATCAAAAGGCCACATCTCCTTGGAATTGCAGCTATTACCCTGACAATAGAAAAGACAGGTTTCTGCATTACAAATAACATTAACCGTGTTACAGGAAATATATGTGGAATTTTGTTGGGATAGCAGCAGAATATCCACGCAAAGGCCACCCATGCAAGTTGAACAATTTGTCTTTTTTACGTATGCCTTTTAAGTGTAGGACCTATAGATGTCAATGTAGAAAAGGCCAGTGCTCTGAATTAGCACAGTTTTGTAACAATTGAATGAGATAGCAGCACTGTGGTGGTGCCTAACTGACACTTGCTGAAATGAAAGCCCCGATTTTGGGACCAAACAACTGTCTGTGCAAGCCTGAAGGGCTGGGCAGGATTAATTTGGGGAGCAAGCCACCCACTTGGTGAGGCACAGCTGAGGCATTGTGACTATATCCTCTGAGTCCTTTGCTCATATATTGGGAAAAAGCAGAGGAGAAGGGTAGGTCTGTAAACTCTTCCTTGGAGTTAAAAGTCATGTAAATTTAACCTTCCAAATGCGAACCAAGTATAAACTACTTTCCTTGTCTGCAGATAGCCTGAAACAATGGCTCTGAGAGGTCTGGACTCCTCTGCTTCCATTAATCTCTTATGATGTTAACTTTAATTTTTCATACGGAACTATAAATATAAAGAGAGGGATATAAATATTTCCAGGTGAACTGTGGGATGCTGACACATGAATACTGGGTCAGATTGTGTGCTGAAGAATTGCAAGCCCTCATTTTGTTTAGTTGTACTTATATTGTAAATTTTTTTGAGATTCTTTACAAAAAGGACATTTAAGACAAGAAGGTACCTATTACAGACAGTGCAAAGGGCAAGATTCACCATATATACACTGAACATACAGCCATACACGGGGAATTTAGTACAATTTTGTCTGACTTTAAATTTAGTTAAAGCACACTTCCACTAGGCAACTATTTTTTATCCATTGTATGGCTTTTTAAGACAGATTTTTCTGTATAACATTTTGAATGAAGGGCAGGAATATCAGAACCATTCTGAGCCTCATAAATCAACAGTGTAACATACAACTGCAGCCTGTTGGGTAAATGTTTACAAGCATAATTTTAAAATGTAAAATGGTTAATTTTGTGTTTACACCAATTCATTTTGCTAAAAGTCTTTTAGATTGACTGTGAATGGTAAAAATGTAACAGTTACCAGTTCTTCAGCTTTATTCCACTTATAAAAGAAAACAAAACAAAAACAAAAAGCTGTTTCTAAGGGCTAGCTACACTGGCAGCGCTTTAACGTGGCTTGTGTGGTCGTGGCAGAGCCCACCTCCACAAGGGACGTGGCTCCCAGCGCTGGTGCACTGTTTACACTGCCGCTTTACAGCGCTGAAACTTGCTGTACTCAGGGGGATGTTTTTTCATGCCCCTGAGTGAGAAAGTTGCAGCGCTGTAAATTACCAGTGTAGACAGGCCCTAAGGTGAAAGGTAATTCTTTCATGATATAGATTTATTACATCAGTTCAGGCCATCCACAATTGAATTGATGAGGACGTTTCTCCTTAGAATTGCACTTCTGTCATTTCCCTCAATTGTATCTTCCTAGGGCAAGGGAAAACAAAAAACCAACAGCAGCTGAACTGACCCAAAAGGTCACTGCCACAGTACATTGTTCCCAGGGGACCAGTTGTCTAAACCAACATAATCTAAAGATACCAGGATAGATATTACAATGATAAAGCCATCACAGATTATTTAAATACATTCATTTCCAGGGCATCTCCTCCTCTCTGAAATGCAAGTAAAATACCACTTTAGATTTTTACACCTCAGTGTAGTGCGGCGGCTATAAACTTGTGCTACACTGCTAACAAGCTGAGGGCAGAAATACATCTGACCTGTGTCCTGTTCCTTTTTCTCTGTAGTCATGAATGAGAGGTTACTCAGATATCCAATCAGACCTTCGCTTCAGCCACTGGACTGAACCCTAAACAGAATCCAGACATGCTCTCCCAAAAGATTTGTTGGAATTGGTCCTCCAACACTTCCTCCCATGAAGCTCAGGTTTTAAATAGGAAATAAATAAGAGGCTGTCTAGCATCTAAATCCCAGATGATTAACTGCAGTTGTTATGCTTATAAGAAGCACATGGGATCTTTTTCAGGGGAAAAGGTAATAAGTCATTTATTGGAAGAACAAAAATTAGCATATTAACAACAATTAGCATTCAGTCACACACACACACAGTCCTGCCAGTCAATGTTACAGTTACCAATGCACAGTCCGGATCATTCTAGTGGCCAGCTAGGTTGATCATGGGTAGGGAGGAGTCAGACTCTGTCAATTGTGATAACAATGCTCCGGGGAAATCTTGGCAGGATGAATGCAAAGTTTCATGGCAAGGCACCCTGTTTGTATAGTGATTTTCCTTCATTGGGACCAATGAGTTTTGCACCATCATGCTGTTGTTTAATGACTGCTTGTTTTTTTAATTATTTTTTTATTTTTTATTTTGTTTTTTTATTCATTTTTTAGGGAGTTACCCCAGGCTGGTTTTAATTACAGCTGTTTTGTTCCCATTGATAGGTGCCTGTTTTATTTTTAAAGTTGTTAAAATTAACATTTCAATAGGAGCATGTTGTAATCTCCTGGCTCCTTTGTGTTTGTCCTTGATTCCTTCCTAAAATATCTGGTCTAGTAATGGCCTTCACATTTATTTTTTAACACGCACATTCCTCATTCACACACAAAACAAAATTCATTTACACAAAACATTTAAACAAAAACATCAAATTGAAATGCAAAAAAAAAATCATTGCATTTTTTTTACTTATTTTAAAATGCTATACCTAGAACAAAATGGTAACCCTAAAGGTCTGTCACTGCCTTAAAATCAGCTTCCGACACAAATTCTGGATAATGCATCTTTACCAATGGCCCATTAGGCCATTCCTTTCTGCTATTCAAAAAAAAAATGGCTAGCAAAATATAATCAAATCATACAGCTATACATTTAATACATGCTACATTATTATTCTTTATTTTTTATTTTAAATTATATAAAATACAAACATAAAATCGTACTACTACGCAGTTCACACCTGGAAAAAAAATGACTGGAAGTTCAGTTCCAAACAACAGGAATATCTAAATAGGCTATAAATGCAAAGCAAAAAAATGGCAAGTTTGTTTTCCTGAGGGAAGAATTACACTGATATCAACATTTCAGCTAAACTGTCATCAGATATCATGTTTATAACACACATCATGTATTTTGTCTACATCACTCATACCTACATTTATACTTACATTATATTAAAAAGAGATAAGGGGTAGTGTTATAAGAATAGCAGTGGTGAGAAAGTGAAAACAACTCCTTAACTGATTATGAGATGGCAAGGAGAATTAACATTGTTTATAACACTAATATTCAACAGTGTTTATTGTACCATAAGCTGCACAGTCTCTTCTGCTGTGCCTGTATAACTGTTACAGTGATCAAAATGGTGAGCTCTGCCATTTTCCAAGTTGGATTGTTCATTTTGTCTTTTAGCACCATTGTAATTAAGGCTGTCTCATCATTTCCTTTCTCAAATTGGCCATGAAAATAATCTCATCATACAAAGTCAGGACATAATAAGAGACTAAAAATATCTGTGGGACTGTAAGAAAAATAAGGAGGATTTATTCTGTGTGATCAAAGGGAGCAAGATAGGAGACAGCCTGAAGTTAGAAAAAGGGAAACTGAAGCTAGGTGCTATGAATAAATTCCTGCTAAGCAGGGAATAATCTGCCTGCAGAGTTACACTGGTGTAGAACCACTGTAAATGAAAACTGTGAGCCATATACTTCTGTGACTACACCACCTTCAACCCCATTGATTTGAGCCAGGGTGCTGCTTCAGTGGGGTTGTACAGGATGCAGCAAGGAGTTTGCCATTATTTCCTATTAAATTATTTTCTGTATAAATGTTATATACATTCAGCTTTTTAGTATCATGGTCATCTAGAGATCTTACTAGTGTAAAATTATCCTGCTTCACTGCTGTTTGTATGTATTCCTCTTTGCCCTTGAGTCCAGCTGGGACAAAGGTGGCTGTATGTTATCCCAATCCTGAGGACAGTTCATCTTTGGCTAACTTAGAATGGTTGCTCACAAAACAAAACTGGCTATTTCATTGTTCTATTGCTGTCTTTTGTGTTTCCATCATCTTATTTATGTCTGCTTCTTTCCAGATCACAAAATTTGTGCAAGATAGACATAGAGCAAGAAGGAATCGGCTTCGAAAAGATCAGCTTAAGAAGCTTCCTGTACATAAATTTAAGAAAGGCAAGTGGATCTTGATTGTCTAAATAATCCAACTCCTTTGATCTTAAATAAATACTAATACCAAATGGATTTTTTTTATAGCTTTGAAAACCAATTCTGAGACTACTTAAACTGGACAGTGCCATTTGAAATGAAAGCATGTTCTAACAAAATAGACATCTTGGGCTCCCACTGAATTAGAGGGAGTTTTGACATTTGCTTCCATGGGAGCTGGAGCAGACCCTACATGTACTGTTGTGCTTCAGGAGTTTATTATGGTATTTTATACACCTGATACTCCTGGGGGAATTATGCACCACTGCACACATGTAGAATTCATGTCCTTCGCAGATTTCTTTGCTTCCCTGCAGAAAATGACAGGGAAGCAATGGAAAGCCACAAGAGTGGTCACATGCCTCGCCCCAGCAGCACGGGCGCATCGCTTTGGGTGCCTGAAGCAGCTGCCAGAGAGGTAAATCTCTGCTGGGCCTGTGGCTCCTACCCTGCGTCAAGCTCAGCTGCTAGTACCAGACTGGGTTTGGGAAGACAGAACTTCCTCTTCCTCTGCAAGGAATGGATGAAGTGGGGTCAGATCCACCCCCAGATGCAGGAAGCCCACAACCCCTCCTCCGCTTCCTGCCCCATCACGTCTCAGCCACAGTGGGAGGGATCACTGTACTGGGAGCTGCTCCTCCTATCTGCCCAACCCCTGTACATCCAGAGCCCCTCATACTTAGACCCTTCCACCAAGCCTCACCCTTGCACCAGAATCCCCTGCTGAGCCTCACCTTTGCATCCAGACCCCCCTACCAAGCCCATCCCCCTGCATCCAGACCATCTCCTGCTATGCCCCACACTTGAACCCCCACCCTCCTACACCACCCCGATGAGTCCCCCTGCACCCAGATCCCCACCCCACTGAGCCCCAACCAGCTACACCCAGACCTTCACTCCACCAACCCCCAGTCCCTCAGCACCCCACCAACCCCCACTCCCTCAGCACCCTGACCTCCACCATTGAGTCCCTCACACCCAGAAACCACCCCACACCTGGATCTCCCGCACACTAATCCCCTCCACACTTGGATCTTGCCAGCTGAGCCTGCTTGCCCCACACCTGGATTGGGGCCAGGGCTGGGTGTGCTTGCGAGACTTTGTCCCCCTTGTTCACTATCTTGGTGCTCATGGAGGGGAGAGGCAGGGCCCTGGGGGGTTTCTGGGGCAGGCCCGGCTCTTGCACTGTGTCAGTCTGTGTTCCGGGGGCAGGGCTTCAGGGTGATCTCCCATCTCCTTGCAGCCTGTGGCCTGTGCTCCCTACTGCCATGCTGGAGGCTCCACATTCATTTATTGACAGATAAAAATATGCAGATTTTTTCAGAATTTTAAAACATGCATAGAATTTTTATTTTTTTGGCACAGAATTCCCTCAGGAGTAACTTTAAAGCCAGTGCTAAATGTAGGGTTATTTCTTATGTCCTAAATTTTAACTGTCAGCTCCTTCACACCCAAATGGCTCCCGTCCTGTTTTCTCTCACTGCATTACAAGACAGTGTGATGTTTTATTTAGTCATGTGTCTGGAAACAGACGTATTTGGGGTATGTAAGTTGCCCACTTGTTTAGACCCCCTCATAGACTCGGGATAAGCTGAACTGTGTTGTGGGTATAATTGCCCACTTTTCTGCAGTGTGTGCTGCCTTCCCTCCAATGCTCCTAGGAAACCAGGGGATGTGATCAGTTAAAAATTTAATTCCAAAATATTTACTTTGTATAGAGTTAATCACTAAAAGTTAATCAAAATGACTAAATGCACACAGAGAAATTAAAAGGGCAATAATTTATTTTATTCAGTGCAGGAAAACAAGCCTTTGACAAGGTTCCTCACCAAAGGCTCTTAAGCAAAGTAGGCAGCCAGGGATAAGAGGAAGGTCCTCTCATGGATCAGTAACTGGTTAAAAGATAGGAAGCAAAGGGTAGGAATATAGGGCCAGTTTTCACAATGGGGAGAGGTGAATATCTGGGTCCCTCACAGATCTGTACTGGGATCTGTGCTGTTCAAAGTATTCAGAAGTGATCTGGAAAGGGAGGATGAACAGTGAGGTGCCAGCAATACAAATGTACTCATAATAGTTAAGACCAAAGCTGACTACGAAGAGTTACAAAGGGATCTCACAAAACTGGGAAACTGGGTGACAAAATGGCAGATGAAATTCAACATTGATAAATGTGAAGTAATGCACACTGGGAAAACATAATCCCAACTATACATACAAAATTATGGGGTCTTAATTAGCTATTACTACTTAAGAAAGAGATTGTGGAGTCATTATGGATAGCTCTTTGAAAACATCTGCTCGATGTATGGCAGCATTCGAAAAGGCGAATAATGTTAGGAACCAGTAGGAGAGGGATAGATAATATAATACCACTATATAAACCCATAGTACATCCATTCCTTGAATACTGTGTACAGTTCAGGTAGCCCCATCTCAAAAAAGATGTATTAGAATTGGAAAAATATGACAAATGTGCTTCTAAAAGGATTGGGGTATGGAACAGCTTCCATATGAGGAGAGATTAAAAATACTGGGACCGTTCAGATTGCATAAGAGACTAAAGGGAGATATGATAGAGGTCTATAAAATCATGAATAGTGGTGAAAGTGAAAAAGGAAGTGTTAAATTTACCCCTCTACATAACACACAAACAAGGGCTACCAATGAAATTAATAGGCTGCCAATTTAAAAACAAGCATAAGGAAGTCCTTCACTGTGCATAGTCAATCTGTGGAATTTGTTCCCAATGGATGTTGTGAGGGCCAAAAATATAACTAGGTTCAAAAAAGAATTAGGTAAGTTCATGGAGGAGAGATCCAGCAATGGCTATTCACCAAGATGGTCAGGGATGCAACCCTGTGCTCTGGGTGTCCCTAAACCTTTGACTACCAGAAGCTGGGATTGGATGATGGGATGGATCATTTGATAAATTGCCCTGTTCACTCCTCCTGAAGCATCTGGCACCAGCCTCTGTCAGAAAACAGAATACTGGGCTAGATGGACCATTGGTCTGATGCAGTATGACTGTTCTTATTTCTTAACAGCTGTCTAAAAAAGTCCTGCATGTTTTGGTCTGCTTCCAAAGAAAAGGAGTATATACTGCACACCTCATTTTTGGTCTTTTACACACGCTATAATTTTGCCATGTAATAGTTTATTTGGACAAGCTAGTAGTAGGTACAAAGTAATAATTGCAGAGAATTTCATAAAAATAAATGACTACTGCAAAGCTCATGTTAATGTGCAATGTATTTGGGTGTGCAAAAGTATCACTTTAGGGATTGGTTTAGATTCAAGGACAGAGCCATATGCAGTTGTCCACTGCCTCTGCTAACGTTCCTGCATTATTAATGACATTGTGGGTACTACCTGCAGAGCAGCTGTTCAGTTTAAGAGTTTGTACAGTGTCATATGTGAAGTTGGTCTCATAAAAAATGAATAAGCTTTTCACTTTACAGGGTTGACTGAACCTTGCTATAATAATCTCTCTCTCTGGGGATAGAATTGGCTATAAAGGAGTGATCTCGAGCCAAAAGGCTAATGTTAATTTTGCTCCCTGTTAAGGATTCCTAATTAGAACCAGAAATATTAAGCATGTTGGGGTTGCGGGTTTTTTTGCATTTTCCATTGAAAACACAATTTAGCGTTCCTTCAAGCAAGTCAGTTCATGGGGTTTACTGTTAATTATTTATTGTATGTGTTTAGTGAGAGAGAAAGAGTAATGTCTCAGTACCATCCTAATTGTACACATAGCTCCTGTAGCCAGAGTATCTATTTGTAACAACCTACTCACTCTTTTCATGGTTTGGCTTGTTCTCCCTCCCCCTTCCTCTTGTTTAATTGTTTCCATTTCAACTGTAAGCTTTTTAAGAAAGGGACTGTCTTCCTAAAAAGCTCTCTTGGTAGCATCATGACAAGTCTAATTGGGGGAGGTGTGAAGATGATCTATACACAAACTCATTGATTTTACTTGTTCAGCTGGATGGTGACTGCTTCAGGTGACATCAGGATGAGACATTCCACTTGTCTCTAAAAAAAAAAAAAGAGGTCACCTTTTCTTTGCACTTACAAATGGCAACCATCTGTCTTACATGCATAAATGCAGTTTTTCTGTGCACATTTGACGTTTGTAAAACGTACAGATTTGAAGTGTTCCAATTTGGAGGTTGAATTATGCTGCTTTGAAGCCTTTCTGACTGAACACTTTTATGGGGAGAAAGGGAAAAGTCAAAATATAGTAGGAAACCTTAATTGTTTAGGGGGAGCAGATATGGGAAATAGGGACAAAAATACCCAAGATCCAAGACAACTGGGGTTCCAGAGCAATATAGAAAGAGTAAAACACACACAAGCAAAAGCAAAATACTTTTTTAGAAAACCACAGTAACTTTCCTCTGTGTTTAATATAGATTCAGGACACTTTTTTACAATCAATACATAGTTTAAACTATTTAATATTTTGAAAATACACCATTTGTAAAAACCAAGTGTTTCTTTCAGTGCATGTATCTGTGTGTGAATATTGCACACGTCTGCAGCACACACTATGTCATTCCCAGCCAGAAAAACATGCTGTGGCTGGCTAGTTAGCTCACTTTTGTATTTGGGGGAGATATTGTTAGTGACCTCTAAGTAGGGTAAGGAAGTGGAGGACCTTGACATTCTCTGATTAGCTTTTATCCTATCTACAGCAAATGTACTCAGACAGCAAGCTGTGAGAAGACTAAACTCTTTGTTCTGAATCAAGCAACAGTGGATCATTTAAAATGTTTTTGTGGCAAAATGCCACTTGTGGCAAACTTATGGACCTCTTTATCTAGCTCCCTTCCTTCCATACAATCAGCATTATTAGATAAAATGGAGATCAAGCCTGCAACTGAGCTGTCAGAGCAACTTTATTTGTAACTGTTTTTTTAGGTCTGATATCGTATATAGAAAATTGGATCATTTCAGTAATGAGAGTAGCAATACCTGAAGCAACTAAAACCAATCCTGTGCTCTACCCAGGATACTCTCCGCATCCTGCATGATGTGACTTAAAATGACTAATTATCAGTGTTAATCAGAGTATTGTAGAATGCAAAACGTATGTTTGAATATTTAGAATTCAGTAAGTCTGAAATGGGCCATACTGAGCTATCTTATTAAAATTAGTAACAGGAATAGACTGTACTGTCAGCTTTCACAGCCTTCTGCTGTTAGCGGATAACATTTTGCAGCTAGGTCAGTAGCCTTCCATTGCTGCTCAGGCCTCAGGCTCTGCCCTCTCCCCTCTCATGTAATGCCACAGAAATCAATGGAGTTAGACCAAAGAAGAATTTAGTCTGTTTATTTTTCTTTTTCCCCCCTACCTATTTAAAATTTACCAGCTCATACTAGAGTTGAATGTAAAACTTTTTGGATAGCACTATACCAAAGATGTATCTGGAATAAAATATTTTTAAAAAAAATCCTAGACTGATATGGATTAATTAAGGACCTGGGTTCTCTCATCCCATAAATCCAGAGCTAATTTTAGTATGCAGGACATTTTTAGGTGTTTTTCCCCTTTAAACTGATCCATTGTTGTAAGTGGGTTATTTATTTATTTTTTAAAAAAGCATAATCTTTGTAAGAATAGCTGTGAAACAGATCCACATCTCTCTGTTTCTCACTTTGTGGAGCTAGTTCTTATTTGTAGATAGAACTTTCATTGCCTGCATGAGAAACAGAAGCCTTTATACTTGAAGGGGAAAATGCATCCTGGATGCAACTACATTATTGATCTAATGGAGCTTCACCAGCATTTAACTTGTCCTTTGGCTCCTTATAGACTAGCACACGTATTGGAGCATAAGCTTTCGTGGGTGGATACCCACTTCGTCAGGCGTACGTAGTGGAAATTTCCAGAGGCAGGTAACACAGCTACCCGTCTGATACTTTACAGCATTTAACTTATGACTTAATCCCATCTCACCATACTCCTTTTCCTCTGTAGCCATTCAGACTTAGGCTGAGAATTTTCTAAGCAAACGGGTCTCAGCATAGTCCAGGGCACCCCATGCCAAGTCTTCATTAGCAAAATGTTCAGAACTACCAGTTCTTGATATTGAAGGTCCCATCAGAGTTGATTAAAAGCAATTACCCTTTACTCTATCCCCCAACAAACAGAAGTTAGTGAATTAAGTACTCACCAGTAATAGCAATGATCACAAACAGCAGCACCAGAGAATCCAACACAGCTATATATTTTTTACAGTAGTAATCCTCCCGAGACCTCCCATATCACTAATATTGGTCCTATTTACATTGCTGAAATTCATCATCACCACCCCTGTACCTTCTTTCTAAATTTAATTCGTGTTGATGTAGATACATCAAGAGAAGCCAGTGGGGTTACATCAGGGATTAATCTGGCCCACTTTCCTTTTGAGTTCCTGCTTGACCAAAGTTAGAGGTCCTCATTTTGTCCTCAGATTAAGTAATTTGGACCCAAGTAATTAGGTCTATAGAGACTGAAGTTAATACTCCATATTTTTCTCAATTACACTGGTGCAGTCTTGTTGGGTAAAATTTTGTCATACCAATGCAGTCTTTGTTGATCCAAATTCTTTTTTCAGTTACTTGGATATAAAGATGGATCTCAATAGGGTTGTTCAGCTTTACATGAATGTTATTCTTCAGTGGAACTAGCACACAGATCTGACCCTTACCATTTAATTCTTGTGAATATCACAGTTTCACTGTGGCATTATTGTTTTATAGCTCCTTAATTTGTGTGTACCTTGTAGTCCTCTTCTTCCTTCTCCCAACTACTGACTTAGCAATGAATGAGATGTGTGCTCAAGGGTAGATGGAAGCTGTAGTCTCAGCCCTGAGTATTAGGTGGTGCATAACTGTGTTGACCCAGGAATTCCAGGAAGAAATTGTGTCTCAGAAAAAGTACAATACTTCTCCAGGTTCCCTTCTTGCACCAGGGAACAGAGAGCATAACATATTCCCTGTCCTGCTGGCCGATATGTGGCTCATGGGTCTGGCCTCTCCCCATTTGCTTGTGGGGGCGGTATTGAGCATGCAGCCCCTGCTTTCCCTCCTGTGCCCAGAGCCACAATCCAGGAAGGTCCTAGGCTGCTGCACAGAGGGCTGAGGTCAGTCTTCTCCTTATGGCTCCATGCAGCCACATAGGACCAGGGCACAATCTAGCCTTGACTATGCAGTGCAGATATTTTGAATTCTTTTCTACTGACTCTCAGCAAAGAGGCAATACTTGGACTATTGAAAAGAAGTTTTAAAGCTGATTTTCCATGTTGTTTACTATTCCTGGGGGCTTGTGAACAGCAGCCTTCATTTTTGTGTTTGTTGTAGATCTCGTTGTTTAGTTACAATGCAATGGGCTTTAGGGTATTTGAACTTTAAACCATTTGTACTTAGCACTTTCTCTGAAATTATTGCTTAAATATACAAACAGCTGGAAAAAGTTATAAATATTTGATCAAGTTGCCTTTGTTGAAGTGATAGAGTGGGTACATGACAGTTCACATCAATAATGTATTAAAGTGGAATTTGTTCTCAGAACTGTTAATTCTGATATTACATATGGTAAAATTACCAGCAATTCAAGATCAGATTGATAGCTAGATGAGCTCTGTTACACTGAGATGACATTGTATACTCAAAATTGGATTGTGTTTAATGAACACTAAAAGCTAGTTAAATCCTGGCATTGAGCATTTGTAAAATTCAATCTTCTAATATCTCCTCCCTTCTCTGTCCCTCCCCATTGTGTCCCTTTGTCATCTCTAGTCCTGATTTCTCTCTCTCAACCTCCCCCGTAAACAACCCTACCCATAGTCTAGTCCAGTGGTCCCCAACCTTTTTCGTCTGGTGGGCGCCAGACGATGAGCCATGGAGGCCCGTGGCGGTGGACGAGCATCTGCCGAAATACTGCTGACAAGCGGCGTCATCCAGAGGCGTCACTACCGAAATGCTGCTGAATTTCGGCGGCATTTCAGTGGTGATGCCTCTGGATGATGCTGTTTGTCGGCGGCCGGTACACAGGCACACTTAGACGCCATGGCACCTGCGGGCACTGCGTTGGGGACCCCTGGTGTAGTCCTCCTATCCTCAGACTCTTTATACTCTCAAACCCTCCCCTCCCCCCAAAACGTCTTAAATCTGCACACCACTGAATAGGACCATCTATCCCAGGGATCTCAAACTCAAATGACCACAAGGGCCACATGAGGACTAGTACATTGGCCCAAGGGCTGCATTACTGACACCTTCCCTCGGCCCCACCCCCACTCTATCCCCTCCATGATGCCCCGCCCTTGTCCCGCCTCTTCCCACCCCTTCCCACCCAGGGCCTGCCCTGCCCCCGTGCTCATTGGGCCGGAGCCACTCTAGGTAAAAGCTTGGGGAGGCCGGGGGGGCTGTGAGGAGCTTGCGGGCCACAGAAAATAACCTCCTGGACCGCGTGTTTGAGACCCCTGATCTATCCTTAGCAGTCTGATCAGTGGTTACTCTGAGCCTCACCCCCAGTCTCCAATCTGTGGTGTGACAGACTCTATTCTCATCCCTAACCAATACATTCAGACTTCCTTCCATTCGCATCATCCAGAGAACATGCGCTTCCCTTACTCTTTACCAACGCCCACTCCATGTACACAAATTCTCCATGTCCACACATTGTATTATTCTCTTACCCATCACTCCCATCTCCACATACGAGAGGGCAGAGAAGGCAATAATGAGAGCAATAAGCCAGTGTGAGACTAAATAGGTGGGAAATAGTAATTCTTAATAGAGGTAGCTGATGCATATAATGTTTGGTGTGTGCAAGAAAAAGCAATGCTGTCTTCCCTTAGTTTGGGTTTCTTCAAGCTACTTTAGCTGGTAAGCTTCAAAGCAACATTCCAATAATCTAGCTGAGTTGTTGATACTAAAATTTCAGGAAAGTCTCTGGTAAATCAGTGAGTTGCTATGAATTTATTGGTCCTCATATAATAATTTCTTAGAGATGACAAGACAAAGAGATAGCTCCCCCTTAAAGTTGCACAAAAATAAATAAATAGGTCATAGTAAGACTTCAGCCTTATTATTCTGCAAAGCTCCTTTAAATAAAGTGATGACTGTGAACATATTGATGTCTAGACAGCATGGACCAAATTCATCCTTGATGTTACTATATCCAGAGAAGTTACACCAAGGACAAATTTAGCCCAATATTTGTTGTACATCAACTTGGCAATACAGGAATCAAATTAGGTTGATTGATGTTCCTGTTGAAGATAAAATTTTCCAAGGCACTAATGAAAAATCCATTAGCACCCATAACAGCACCCATAACACATGAAGTGCACTTCTGTGGTATAACATAGGATAGCAGGCAAAGGATTACATGACAAAATAGGTCTCTGTGGAGGTGGGGTGCTCTGCTATCTGTAAAAAGAACTTAATATAAAACAGTTGTTGTCACACAGATTTTCTATCTTGAGATGCGGCCTGATCCAAAGTCTACTGAAGTCAATAGTAATCTTCTCACTGACTTCAGTAAAGTCATGATCCAAAGCCCACTATATAAATATTCATGATAGATAAACCCACTGACAAAATATGTATCCCATCCTGTGTCCGAAGAGTTATAACAGTTACCTAGTAAGTAGGGTTAGCAACTAGAATGGAAGACACCTTCTATGGAGTGGCTTTTGTGCACTTTCTCATTAACATGCCTATTCTCTGAGTGACCCTACATAACAAAGGTACGTGGTAGTAGAACTAAACCATAAGTAAGGATTCTCTATACAATGTGTGTGTCCTGGTTTCTCATGTTATTCAAATAAGAATGGGCAAAATCTTAGGCACACAGAATCAGTGGGACTTCATATCTTTTGCTGTTTAATTTGTACCAAAAATTAGCTATCAAATATATGACCAACTCAACTCCATCTACTGTGCTGTTTGACCATAATGAAATTGGAACAGTATGAAGAATAGAAAATGTGTGAATTGGGCTACATTGTAGCACAGAAAAGCTAGCAAGGACATGCAGTTTATATTAACATGGAATTTAAGACAAAATCAAATAGATTTCAAATCTTGCACAGCAAAGGAATAATGGTGTATTCAAATGATCATGCTGAAAACAAAATATTTAACCTTGGGGAAAGTAGAACATTGGAAAATAAAGATGTGACTTGTCCTTGATGGGATCAAAGCACATGAACTATGTGGGGAGAAAAGAATTAAGTCAGAATTTTCAAGTTTGGGTGCCTAATGTTAGGGTCTAAATCCACATTTAGATATCAGTGCCAAGATTTTCAGACCTGTGGCTTGCTTACCACGTTTGAAAGTCAGCGCCTTTATTTAAACGTCTAAACATGGATTTAAGGACTAACTAGTGCTTAGATTTGAAAATTTGGACTGAATCTTCACATTTAAAAAATATGGTATATACTACACTGTAAGAGTATGGGTAATTTTAGGCTAAGGTTGAGATCCTCAAAAGTAATTAGGTGCCTAGCCTAATGAGAATCAGCACCTAAATACCTTTGAGGCTCTAGGCCTAAGTAACTATTTTCAGCTCAGTGTAGATGATGGGAGAGGACACCATATGTTCATATGTTGAAATCTAAGAACAAATCAAAACATGCTGTATATTATAGTTTTGCAAAAAGTACTCGACTCCATTGTGCCTTATGACAGTTATAATTTTCCAAAATGAAGGGCTGCAAAAGAGGAAGTGATTAGTGACATGTCATTTACATTATTACATAGTAATAAGTATAGGTCTGCTATTTACTAGAAATTTATAAATTGATTTATTCCTTCAAATGGGATTATCACTGATCCAATTACTGTTCTTTATTAGCCCATCTGCCTGGCTGCACAGTACTGTGCAGGTCTCATAGGGGAAAAAAATAAAAAAAAGTCTGCCAGAATCTTGGCAATTTTATTTCTGCATCTTGCATTCTTAATAAGTACCAGAAATACTGCAGTTCTACAGATAGATGAATGAGGTAACTGTTGAATAAATGTGTATTTATGTATCTCAATCAATTAAAAGATTATTGCATGCTTACAAGAGGTTTTGCACATCACATTTAAGTAAAATATTTTATTCATAATTTCTAAAATTCCTTGTAGTCTTTTTCCATTTCTAGTGGGTGGATGAGGGGAACATCTGCAAAATATCTGGAAAATTATGCGGTATGAGTTGCCAAGGTGCTGTACGGTCTGGGAGGTGGGATTTGGCCATCTGAGAAGAATGCAACAGGACATGGTTCTACTAATTCATAGATGTCCTGAGATCCACAGGGGATCACACAAATCCCAAGGCACCTTTGAAAGGCTGGCATGTCCTGAGTACCTTCTCTTATTGTAACATGGCTCCCTTGCCTGTACCAGTGGGGTTTGAAAGCAAAGCACAGAAATCCATGTAAATAATGCAGTTTGTCCAATAAAATCCCAACAAGTTTGTTGTGGGGATAGTGATGAGAAGAGTAGCTCTCCTAGTATTAGGCGCCACCTCCAAGCATAGAAAAGCTCCAGAAGCACAGAACTCATGTGATTGGAGGGAGAGACAATGAAAGCCTATTGATCTAGTCTTTCCCCCCATGACAGAATTCAGGCCAAAGGAGCAGATTTCCTTCTTCTTTAATCCCCTCCATAGGACAAAATGGAGGGGCATTATGTATGTCATCTTCTAGCTAAGATTTTACACAGTTTCAAAGCTGCCTAAGGGTGTCCAATTTGGCAGCTATGGGCTCGGATTCAGTCAGGATGGAAAAAACAGAGTTGTTTTGCTAAGAAAACGGTAGAACTGAAGAAGTAGGAGAGACCAAACTTGCAGTGGAGGAGCTCACCATGGCTGCAGGACTTCCACCAGAGATACTCAGTTGTGCAAGAGCGGGAGCTGAGGAAGTGGATGTTAGAGATGAGCCAAGGCAGGGGGGGTGGAGTGAGAGGTGTGACCTTAAAGGCCATTTGAGAAATGTTTTTTGTTTCGGTTAGTCAACACTATCAGATATAGATTGTACAAGAATCGCAGAATTTAGCAGACAATCTTCACTAATAAGGCTTAATTTTGTTTATCCAGTCTAAAAGTGGGTATAATGGTTGAGAACTGGGCAGCTTTCTGAATGAGTACTGTATCTTAAGGACTCCATTCACTTCCCAACAAACATACCAGTCAAATCAGTATTTTCAAGAACAATGTGCAACCATTTTTCAGGATTTCATTATTCTCAAGGAGCATCTTTTTGAGAAGAGGAAACGATCCAGTATTTTAATGCATTGTCTCTACTATCTGTCACCATCAATTGATATCCCAGATATCTGTAATTCTGTAATTAGAGAGGATCACTAAATACATTGTAACTGAGTAATAGGATCAAGAAATTAGATGACGGTTTCTAACCATCAGAGGGGTGAAGTTCTGGAACAGCCTTTCAAAGGGAGTAGTGAGGCAAAACACCTAAACTGGTTTCAAGACTGAGCTTGATACATTTATTGAGGGGATGGTATGATGAGATTGCCTACAATGGCACATGGCCCATATGTGACTGCTAGTTGCAAATATCTCCAATAGCCAGAGATTGGACACTAGAGAATAAGGGCTCTGAGTTACTACAGTACATTCTTTCCCAGGTGTCTGGCTGGTAGGTCTCACCAACATACTCAAGGTCTAACTGATCACCATATTTGGAGTTGGGAAGGAATTACACTCCCTCCCCCAGGAGTGACATGCATTCTCCAAGAGCAGCATACTCCAGAATTTTCTTGTAACACCACTTACGTTTCTAGGACTTACCGCAGATGAGACAGCAAAGAATTTTACTATAACATTGGTGTTCTACTAGCCTGAACACAGGGCCATGAACAAAGAAATCCTGAGTTTTACTCCCTGTTCTGTCACTGACTCACTATGTAGCTGGGGGGGAGGGGAGGGATCGGGGCCGGGGCCGCAGGGAGAGGGAGAGGGAGAGGGAGAAGAAAAACAAAAAAATCCACCACTGTCCTACCCCCATTTCCCCATCTGTAAAGTGGGAATGATAATACTTATCTACTTCATAGTGCTGTTGTGGTGATTAAATAGTTAATGTTGGAGCAGTGCTTTTAAAATATGAAGCACCATATAAATATCACATAGTAGTAGTAGCAGCAGCGTGTACCATGATTGCCCTGCCTGCTGCCAAAATGTGTAATGAATAGGTTATATAATTTGGTGTATTTAATAGATTTCTCCCTGAATTACTAGTGGTGACACAGAAGCACACTGCAGACATTTGCAGCACACATTCTTTCTGCTGGTCTATTATATTATATTTCACTCATCTTAGTAACTTCCATCTCCTCACCCTTTTCCATCCCAACCCAATGGCTATCACTCCACTGATATTTAACAAACCAGTTTTTTGAATTTGCCTTGCTGTGCAGAGTGTTTTGGCTCGTGTTGGTTTGTTTTATCTGGTAGTGTCTGTCATAATGCAGAAGTCAAGCAATAGATAGATTTTTTTTCCCTCCCCACTAACTGTGAAATATAACAGAAGAACTTACTGCACTAGGGTCAATGTTAGATGGATATTGAATGATTTACACCATAAATCTTAATCCCCCCCGCACACAGCAAAATTCAGTTTATCCACCAGAAAGCAATGTCTCCCCATCCGAATACAATGTGTGTTTTGGCTTCTCATCTTACATGCAATGCTTAATTTAGAAAGGTTCATTGCTTTTATACTTTTTGCTGTTTTCCTTGTAGCTGGAAAATACATATAGCAGATACCTAACACACAACACCAATGTAATCTACTGTTCATCATAAAATTTGAGATGAGTAAAGCATAATCCATATTTTGATAAAGGGGTGTGGCTGATACTGCATTCCTTGGCATCACTATGAGCATGTGGGTTGCACAAGCATTCAGGTTGCAGGATCAGATCTTACGAGAGAGACAGGAGTATACACAAATGGGGGGGGGGTTCTCCCCAGAATACCGAAGTATTGCCTAAATATTGGAGGGAGTCCTGTGTGAATGAATGCTGTAGATGTGTATTTTCAGAAATACAGACAAGCGAACTGGGAGCATGGTTAAGTCAGAAGGCAGAGGCCATGGCTACACTGGCGCTTTACAGCGCTGCAACTTTCGCGCTCAGGGGTGTGAAAAAAACACACCCCTGAGCGCTGCAAGATACAGCGCTGTAAAGCCTCAGTGTAAACAGTGCCGCAGCGCTGCTCTCTCCTAGCTCTCTCCCAGCGCTGGCGCTGCAACCACACTCGAAACTTCAAAGCGCTGCCGCGGCAAGTGTAGCCATACCTAAGAGTCAAGAATTTGGAGTTTTATTCCCAGCTTTGCCACTTATTCACCAGTGATCTCATTCAAGTCCTGCCCATCTTTATCTCACTTTCTCCCTCTGTAAAAGGAGTATTATGTTGTCTTATCCAGATGTTGTGAGTGTTTACAAAGCACTTTGAGCTCCTTTCATAGATGCTGTTGAAGTGTAATATATTCTCCATTTTCCGGAATTTATTTTATATTGAAAGCTCTAAGGTGGCAAATGCTCCTTGTTATATGTTTGTAAAGAATATTGTACATTTCCAGTCCCCCATTTGTTATTTTAATAACCTGAACAAGTATCTCTGAAATTATTATCTTTTCTTACTGCAAGGTGAGTAAGATTTCAATATTGGAAAAATGGGAAATGTGTAAAAGCTTCTTGGTAAAAATCAGGTGAAACAGATGACTGATTAATTAAAGTAGACCTGTTGTTAATGAGGTGGCTCAGTTCTTAGTTCATATTAGTTAACATCCTAAAAAGAGTATGCAGTAGTCGTAAATCATCAGGGCAGAAAAGAGGAATAATTAGACTGTCCTTTTTTGGTAATGTGAAGTATAAGCTAAGCCCTGAGTTCATTTATGTGTAAATATGTGGATAGCATCAGATTGCTACCCTACTGTCCCAAGCTTTTCTTTTATGAATCAGCTGGAAGGTATTTAAATAGGAGTTATGCTGTGTTTGTTACAAAACTGCACAGAGTAATAGGGAAAAGGTGTTATAGAAAAATAACTAACTAAGCAGATAAAAAAAAGTTGGAAATATACTAAGTGCTTCATTTTCTTTTTTAGAAAGACTAACAAAAGGTGCATTATTCCCAACAATATGCACTGAGAAAAACAAAAACCGTAACAACCTGCAATTTGTATTTGTAAAATACAACCTTGCTGTATTTTACCTCAATATTTAGCCCATCACACAGTTTTAGTGTTTGTGTACTTCTTTAGTAATTGCAGTTTATCAGGGGTTAGGTTGTTAGAACTCAACTACCATTCATTACAGAAATTAAATTTCTAAAAGAATACTGGAACTTTAATCCAGTCTGAATGTAAGGGGATTGTACATACAAGTTAAATAGGGACAATCAGACTTATAGCTCTCAACCTCCTTATTTTAAGCTTGCTGCATTGCTAGTTGAGTCATTTGGACAAAGACTCCTTATCAACAGAGTTGATGGCATCTTTCAAAAGAGTTAAAATATTGCTCTTTTATGCTCATTTGAATATATCTTGCCTAGTGTAACTTGTGTACTTGCTAGCAACCTCTTCAATTAACAATCTGTTGTATTATAACACTTTTTAGCACAATAAACATCTAACTTTTGCAACACCTTCTATGAATAACATTTGGTTTAAATAGTCCTTAGCTATAGAAGAGAATGTACAGTTCACAGCAGATTCATACCATTACTGCAGGTCAGCATCCATGGATTTTGTAGTCCAAGACAATCTTTGAAACATACCTGTTTTACCAAAGCAGACAAATCTTTGAATTTAAATATTCATTGATTGAAGGCCCCAGATATAACTTGCACTTCTTTTCAGACTGATTCCTTCTGTGTCTGATCAAAACTTCACTTGGAGCAACTGATGTGATATCTCAGATTTCCCATTCCTTCTGAACTAGGTGTATTTTCACACTATACCTCTTTATTAAATATTACTACTAGAACTTATTTTTATTGCAGTAGCACTCAAAATGTGCCAGGCACTTTTCATTTAGGAAGGAGTCTCTCCCTGGAAGAGCTTCCACCCCATTGGTAGACATGGTTCAGCAAAGGAGAGTTAAGCAATTGATGGAGAAATAGGATATTGAGCTGATGGCAGTTACAAAACTAAGGTCACTCAGATCCTTGAATAAAATGTACAATGCCAGTGCAAAGTACCAACAGGACCAGTGCCAGCTCCAGGCACCAGCTTGTCAAGCAGTTGCTTGGGGTGGCAACTCCAGAGCGGGGCGGCACTCTCAGGTATTTGGCGGCAATTCGGCGGAGGGTCCCTCACTCCCGCACGGAGCGAGGACCTCCTGCTGAATTGCCGCAGATCGCGATCGCGGCTTTTTTTTTTTTTTTTTTTTTTTTTTTGGCTGCATGAGGCAGCAAAACCCCTGGAGCCGGCCCTGAACAGGACTGCTATGTATTCTAAAAGTAGATTCACTTTATAACGTATGTAATAAGTCAGTCATTTGATTAACTTGTGCCAATTTTAGCCGATATAAAATAATGTGTTTTTTGGCCTCAGTCACACCAAGACTTTTTTTTTAAACTCTCAGACACTGCAGGTAGATTGACTACTTAAAATGCAGAAAGATAAGCACATGCATAACTCTTGGAAAGATCAGGGTCTTGGATTGTAATGGTTAACATAGTTTAACTCTTTGTTGTATTAGCTAATTATATAAATATGCACTCTTACTACTGTACCCATGAATGACTTATTCTTAAATGTAAACAGACTGCAATTATAAAACATTCAGTAGGTTTGTTTCAGTGCAAATTCAATAGAAGTTTATTACAAAAAATCAGGTCAAATGGAAAAGTAAATGTATAAATAGATACTGTCAAATTTTTCCATTATACTGTAAGAGAAATAAGAACACATCACTTTCCACTATAGTTTCAGATAAATGCAGATGAAAAGGGTGACATATTTCAGAAGTACACTATTGATTCTCAGAGAAAATATTCATTGTCTATCCCAGGTTATGTCCTGTTTTCTCCCATTTTATGATAGTTTCATAAGTATCAATCTTATCTCCGTCTGTGCCAGTTTCACTACCAACACCTTCAGCAAAAATGCCCCACAACAAAACAATGAAAAATCCACATATAAATGCAAGAGATAAATATACCAGGTGTATGATTATTCTAAATACCCAACTGCCTTTGGCTTCAAACACCAGATACCTTCAGCCATCTTGAGAAACCGTTGTTTAGTGCAGTTGCAGTTCTTGAAATGCTTTCCTGATTTTTAAAAAATGTTTCTTATGTTTATGTAACAAGTTCCAATTCCTGAAGTTATTTCAGAAGTCTGCAAAGTTGAAGCCTCCATCAGTCAAATCAATCAGATCTCTCCTTTCATAAGGCTCATTTTTCTAAACTGGCCAAGGGATTGGTCCCCCATCCATCTGCCCACCTCAGGCTCCCCAATTAATCGGATGTCATAGTCCAGACAACAAACTTAAAAAAAAATTCTTTTTTCAAAGTTTAAATAAAGAAAATAACTCCTCCCCCACGGTGTCCTCCTCACAGGCTCTTTAGAGGGAAGTTTAGACTCTTCTCTGAGGTCTGCTATTCAAAGTTCAAACTTGCAAACTAAGTTTCCTCATCTCCAAGAGAGCCTACAAGCAGGTCCTATTCCTTCCACAGCCTCCCTTATTCTGAGAAAATAGTGATTTTATATCCTGCCCACTGGGAAACTGACAAATTCCAGAAACCCTCGAAATACATTTTCCAGGACACCTTCTGGCTGGCTGAGAAAGGGGAAGCTTTTCTCTTCCATACATTTATCCGGTGTCACTACAGAGTTCATAGTCTAGGTTTGCCTCCAACTGCTACCCAAGGACTACTACTCCTCTCAGTGTTGATCCTACACCTCTGTTTGCCAAAGGGCTCCAGGAATGAGGAAGCCTGGTGCCAGAGACAACCCCTTTGATCTTAAGGGACCAGCATACCTCATTACAGGATAACGAGCAACTGAGGCAACAGTTTACTACATGTTTCAAGGATGTTACTAAATGCCCACACAGAATACCAGATTGAGAGACTAAAAATATTGTAAAAAGTAATGCTTTAAGTTGTTAGTCTGATTGTGTGTGTTGTATAAAATGATAATAAAACTGTAGATTGTTTCCTTTATGTAACTAAGAAAATACATCAGTATAACTTCTGGATAAGTTTAGAAGGGATACACATAGGTATATAGAAAAACAAACATAAGAATGTGAATCTAAATATTCATTGAGGCAAGAGAACACTCGTGTTAAAAGTCTGCAGCTTTGGCAGTACAGCTTGTCTGTATCATCCTCCCATCTGAGACAAGACCAGTGGGCACGACCACAGCCTATGTTGGGCCAAGGTCTGCAGGCATACACACAAGACACCCCATGATTCTCTGGACCAAAGCAGAGACCCCCCTGCAGTAAGTCAAATGCTTAAAAACATATGGTATGTTGAAATATGACAGTTGAAAATTGTTTATATACTGGGCAGCATACCAATAATGTAAATCTTGTTTGTGAGGTTTATATTATTTAGTTGTGTGTTTTCTCTTATGACTAGATAAGTAATAGCTCCTTGTTCATTATTCTGATTTCCTCCAGTCCTCCTGCCTCTAAAAAAAGTGGAATTCTAGTTTGTCAAATTAAAATTGGGCATATGAAGATGAATATTCTTCTGCTTGTTCTTTATCTACTGTATTTTTAATTAACATACTCCACTAATAGTTGATGCATCTATATTATAATGTAGACTTATATTTTAAATACATTTTAATAAGAATATTATAGAAAAGGGATTTCACACAAACTTGAGGAAATATGGAAACCTTATCAACCTGCACTTGAGGGGAGAGCAGATGAACATACAGTTCAAGTAAGAAGTATAATGAAAGGGACAATACAGCTTCAAAAAAAAAATTGCTGTGGATGGGAAGAGGTAATAGTTGATCTATGGATGTTAAAGAAAATATCCAGAAGAACCTATCTGTATGTGTTTGAAGACTATACAGCTTATTATACAGCTTTTAATGTAGTATTGATTCGCAATTTTCTGCTGCAGGAGATGAGTATGATGTATGTGCCATTTGTCTGGATGAATATGAGGATGGAGACAAGCTCAGAATCCTTCCTTGCTCTCATGGTAAGCAGCTGCATATTGGTTACTATTTTAATTATAGCAGTTATTTAAAGAAAATTTGTGTCCAAAACAGCAATGAATTTGTTTACTGATTGATTTATAAAAGGTAGCCTCTCAAATATGGCCCAGAGTCTACATACAAAGTGGGATTAAAAACAGACATTTATGGCTTCTAAACAGCAACAAGAGAAGGATAATCATAATGAGAACACAGCTAATCACCCAACTAATGAGTCCACCTTCCCTCAGTCAAATGCCCAAGAGTGAATATGGACCTGACACTGGTGCCCTTAAGACCAGACTATGTATGTCAGTTCAGTGGAGAAGTGCACTCCAGAGTCAGACTCTGGATAAAGTGTATGTTGGCACCAGTTCCTAGACATTTAAATGTAAGGACTGTTAGCTCAGCTGATCTCTACTGCCACAGCAACCTGGAGAGAGACAGTCTGAGTAGCCTCGATATAAACCCTTTGCACCTGGAAGCCAGTGCTCTGCTAGAAGAGCTGTAAGATGTAATAGATTCCCTGTGACCAGTTCTGCCTAGCAGGGAGCCAGCCATGTTGTGCATCAGCTGCTGGTCTTGATTAGCCTTCCTCAAATGTAGCCCCATTGCAGTAAGTGGATCCATGTCCAATAGAAAGGATTGCAGAGTCTAACTAGACACAGGTAAAAATTGGTATTGGCTATCCACACCAGCTAGAAATCCAGGCGCAGTCAGGCCCAGGACCTCCCCCAAATTGTTAACATCTTGGACAACCCCCCCTAACCAAAGGGTCAGGAGCCATCCCTACCATACCCTTACAATCCTTCCTTCAGTCCACTAGACACATCGCCTCCATCTTGTCTGGACTGAGCCTTAGCCAGCTTGCTCTCAAAGTCATACCCTCACCAGGCACTGCAAAAGGGTATCATCAGGTCAGATGAAAATGAAACATCTGATGACAGTGCAGCCAAAACCATCTCATATAGTGGCCTCACATACCTATTCTGCTCAGTGAGAGACTAAACAGGGTTTTGTAGAACTCCATACAAAAGAAACTTGAGGGCAGACAGACAAATGCCTGGGATTTCTCAGAAAGAAAGAACAGAAACATGGCATTTACCCTAACTAAGGGCCACAAAGTTAACCAAATCTTACAGTCAGAGGCTACTGACGGATCTAAAGGAATCATCAAGAACACTTGTCCTAGGAAAACATGTTAATTACTAGATGTTAAACATGACTTTATGCATAGTAGAGAAAGTGATACACCATGTTTAAAAACATATTAGTTGGTCATGGTTAACTGTAGGGTTCCTGACCAGCTAACACACCTGTCCTGCTAGGTTGGGTTGATCATCATGTTAATTGATGCATTTTCTCAGTTTAGATAAGGCCATTGAGATCAGTATAGGTGCTGTGCCAAATCTAGCCCTAGTACCAGACTAAGAGATCAAGAAGATTGGAAGGCTCCAGTAGACACCAGTGAAAATTGCCTTGCCACAACCTTCCCAGGAAAAAAAAGATTTCCAGCATCAGAAACTTCTTGAGCAAGGGTCAAATGATTGTTCACTTGAGGAAAGCTGACACTCTCCCTGCCCATAGAATCCAAAAATGGTTATTATATATATTACAGTAGTGTTCAGAAACTCCTGTTAGGATCAGGACCCACTGTGCTAAGTGTTGTCCAAAGGTAAACATGACCAATATCCCAACTGGTTTACAGTAACCAGTAACCTCTCTGAAGAGGTTCACCGGCTGCAAGTAGCACTGCCTTTTGGTTCATCTGGGGATTAGCTCTCAAGCAGTCAGATGTCCCGTCCTTTGCTTGCTCACCCTGTGGTCTCTGTCTGGATTCAGTTGCTCACTCCAGCCAGATTATTATAGTTCTCCCCTTCCAGAATATCAAAGTCCCACTGGACAAACTGCCTCAGGCAACCTTTTGATCCACTACCCAGTCTGTGCTGCTTTCCCAGTGGCTGGTAAGGGAACCTGGACTTACCCACTATTCTGGGTTCCAGCCCACATACACTCTGGCCAGCAACCACAGTCTGCGTAAACTCTAACCCTCTTGCTATTTTTCTGGCTCTTTTATACTTTTCTTCCTTATCTCCTAGCCCACCTCTGCATCACCACTGGAGCTTTCTCTGCTCCTTATGGCTATTTCACCCCTTCTAGAGTTCTTGCCAGAGTCTACAGTCCAAGGCAGGATCCGAGGGCCTACTCTCCCCCTATATCACCTCCACCTTGTACCTAGCTGCCTGCCTTGCTTTCTCTCCTCTCTAGGGAGGGACTGCAGAGTTCCTACTAACAGCCCCTTCTTGCTTTTATATAAACTCAACCTTCCCCAGCCAGCCGGCCTTCATCATCAGTTAACCTTTATTAGTCCCTGCCTCTTCTCCAGGTGCAGCCTATAAAGTTAATTGGCCAATTTTTTCCCAATCAGGCATTGTGTGTGGTTGACACCCAATCACCAGGTCTTTTAAAATCAGCATTATTTCACATAAAACTGTAACACAAAATTATAACATAACAAGAGTAACCTCAGACAGTCATGTTTACCTAGCAAATGACATACCTGTTTTGTTTCCTGACAGCATATCATTGCAAGTGTGTGGACCCATGGCTGACTAAAACCAAGAAAACATGCCCCGTGTGTAAGCAGAAAGTGGTCCCTTCTCAAGGGGATTCAGACTCTGAAACAGACAGCAGTCAAGAAGAGAATGAAGTCTCTGAAAACACCCCTTTGCTTAGACCATTAGCTTCAGTTAGCACTCAGTCATTTGGGGCTTTGTCAGAGTCTCATTCCCATCAAAACATGACTGAATCGTCAGAATACGAGGAAGACGACAATGAGGATATTGATAGTAGTGATGCAGAGGATGGAATGAATGAAGAGAGTGTAGTGGTTCAACTACAGCCCAGTGATGAAAGGGAGTACAGAGCGGCAAATACTGTTTGAGCTTCAAGACTGCTAGTGATCAATCTTATAAGAACTAAACTGTTCATAATGCTACACCTTACATACACTTATATAAGGAATACTTTCTATTTGGTGGCCTCTTTCGTTACTTCAATAGATGCAGCTCTTCATGTAGTGTTCTATGTTTTAGTCATATTACAGACAGATTTTTTTGGTTCAGTTATTCATTCACATATTTATCTTTTCAAAATGAACAGTTTAACTGGACTTCACAATACTAATGAATAATGCTGGGAGTCTCCATCAGTAGGGATATCACAGTAAACCAGAGACTCGACTCTAAATGTCAGTATCTTGTTGAAATGGGATATAGCCAAGAAAGTAGATTTATTTTCCTGATTACAGCTTGTAGGTAAGATTGGCTTATATTGATAGTAATATTTATTAAACATATGGTAAGCGCTACCCCTCCAACCCAATAAAAAATGTATATGGTGCCTCTGTCTCTGGGATTTTCCCAAAGCTGCCACCACTACTGAAAGAAGGAGGTAAAACAGTTTAGTATTCTTTTAGCAAGCAGATCACAAAGCAGGGAAACTGATGCTTTAATCTTGACAGCAGTGATTCTGCTACTTTTCCAAGTAATCCTATTGAGCTTGCAAGAGCAGTTTAAGGTTGTGAAGGAAATTTCAGAATCAGTTAGGTTTAAAATAGCTCACAGGAAAAGATTCATAATGAACATCTTATTAATCATCCCCATTTGCTGATAGCAGCTAGACTAATTTCCTATGACAATAATGCAGGGGCTGGGAGTGACCAAAACAGCAAGGCAAGCAAAGCTGTATGTAGAAATACTGAATTGTGGTAACTGTTCTGTTGATCCTCACATCATATACCTCTAAATAAGGAGCATTTTATGCTGCATTAGTCTGCTAAACTATGTATATAGATACATTGATTTTTCAAGTATTTGATTTGAAAATGAGTGGTTATAAATATTTAACAGAACTCTGTACTTACCAGTGTATCATGAAAACCTAAATTATATATAATGTCATTATAACTATGTATAATCAAAATGCAAAGATTTTTTATATGGCCTTGTACAAGAGGGATTTGAAAGAATGTTAATAAACATGTTTTCCACTTTAAGTATTACCAGGAATTTATTAAACTGTCACATTGTATACATGCTGCCTTTTTATTTATAATATAATTAAGGCCAAAGACTGATGGTAAGGTTATGTATTTAAAAAGAACCAGGAAATACAAATGTTAAGGTTCCCATCCCATAACATTAACTCACTTACATTGCACCAAAGGTATAGCACAGGATACAAAAAACAGTATAGTAATCAACATTATATGCACTGTAAGAGTGATGTTTCATAGAGAACTTTAACTTTTGTATCACTCCCTTGTTTAAATTTGTGATCTTAAAGCTCCACCAATGTAGATTTTTTTGCATGTAATTTGTGTAAAGGGGGGAAAAAGACAGAGAAAAGAAAGCCTGTGCCATTAATCACCCCTACTCCCCATGCAGGAGCCCCCTTAAAGCCAGTAGAGTCTATATTTGTGAATTAGTAACCAAATACCCAAAACCTGGGTTGAAGAGATTCCTGGTGAGGCCCCACTGTTTTCACAGTTCTAATGCACAGTGCAGTCACTCCTTCCTTGCCTACCACCTGGAAAAGGAAGTCATTTCTGCTGGACAGGTTCATTAGTAGTAAGGGAAGGTTACTGCACACTACAGGAGGAAGTCAGACTTAGGCTGTGGGGGCATGGGAGGAGTTGTGGACGAACAACGATGTCTCTCAGTCCCTCACACCACCAGGCATCCCTGGTGAGAGCAGGCAGAATGTAAGGCTTGTCCTGTATATCATCACCATGTACTTACCCAGATGCAGTTTTTAAGCGTAAATGTTATTTTCACTGTGCAGTTATTCTTCAGTAAAGTCCAGGCACACACCTAGTTGGAAGACTGAGGTTCAGGAAAAATCTAATTTAAAATGAACTCTGTCTTTTTTTCCATGCACTAAACAAATCCTTGCCTCACACAGCTGGCATGTAGTAGGCTGCCTGAGTGGCTACACCGCCTAATTGGTTGGAAGAGTCACCACCTAAGCTCAGCAGCAGTTCAACTGGCTGCTCAAAGCATTTAACTACAGTTGTTATAGTGCCTGGTTGTTCCCTGCCCTGCTCCTGCCTTGCCTTACTCCAAGTCCTGAATTTTGGGTTTGACCCTTGACTCTGGCAGCCAACTCCTGTTGTAACCACTGGCCATGACCTACCAGAGTCCCAGTCACTCACCAGCTAAACGAGGCCTATAGAACCTCCAAATGTGGGTAAAGGGATATTTTTGTACGGAAATTTTGGCTTAAACTCATGTAAGGACCCATGTTAACTCCAGTGTAGATATACCCATTCACTGATAGATTTCCCCCTCCCTTCAAAAGAAAGAGCAATCCAAACCTAAGCAAAGGAAAAGTATAGAGTTGTCTTCAAAGTTTTAATACATGATATATGTGAAGCTAAACAATTCTACCACTCTGTTTATGATACCATGTACAGCTGGCTCCCATCTTTGATGAGCATTTGTTAAAATTATGCCTATCAAATCCAAATCCAGTGCCAGTTGCCCTCAAAAAATAGAAGTGAATGGTTTAAGCTGTAGCTGTATTTTGACTGCTTGTTTAAAAAAGCATGTCAGCCTTCATGAAGTCATACATCATTCTTGAAGTTAATGTGGTAAAGTAAGTGTAAAGTTCATACATTTGAAAGCATTTGCAGCTGTTTCAGCACAAGATAATGTAGGCATACTCTGCAAGTATCTCAAGAGTAATAGAACTATTTGTGTAGCCCAAGTATAAACAGCTCTTTACAAAAGAGGGTCCCAAGCTTAGCGAGAGGTGCGTTTTGGTGGCTCCTGAAATGGGAGAAAGCAAAAGGACAGGAGGGAATGGGTCCCATGAGATTTTCAGTCCCCCCCAGGATTTATAGGATAAGCCTGAGGTCTCTTAGGATGTGGCATGTAATTTGGAGCCATAAGATCTTGCAAGAAGCACAAGATTTGGAGCCATATGCTCAGAGCCACTTCCTGTTTGCTGGTTTCCAGCAGTCAATCCTCCCTCCCTCTGCCTGCCTGGATAGGGCTGCAGCAGGGCAGCCTCTCTGGGGTCTGACACTTCCTCCTCCAATTGCAGGTGGGCCAGCAGCTGTGTGAGATGGCAGGACCATGCCCTGCTGGCTTTACCTTAAAAGGGATTAACTTTTGTGGTTATCCATGTGGAACTGTTCAGGGAGCAGGTCTTAGGCCATGGTAAGGACAGCCTCCTCTCCCCCATGGGCCTGTGGGGCTAGGGCAGTGGGAACTAGGCATTACTAGAGAGGATAGAGATGAGCCCCATGGCCTGGGCAGAGCCCTGGTGAGGTATTCTGGCTGCCTTGGGATGTGGGCCATGCCCATAAGTGGCTGTTTGCTGCCCTGTGGGACTTGAATTGGTGACTGCAGCAGCTGTTGGATGTGCGCTTGGCTGACTTCACTCTAGCTGGACACCCCCAGGAGTGGGCCCAGTTTGCCCTCCTAGCTGCAGGGTGGAATTCACCTGGTGATTCTGCCTTTTTGTTCCAATCTAGTTGGTTCTTACCCTGGGCCCATCACTGCTCTGGCGGGACAGTGGTGGCTGGATTGATCATCCTGATCTGGGACTAACATGCCCGGCCTTGGTCCCTGTTCCTGGTACAGAGCCGTTTTCTGTGCGACCATTCCCCATACTCAAGGTCTCCCCTTAATCTCTTGCAGGGCCCTAGCCATACTTGAGGGTAAATCTAACTAACAGAGAAACTGGCACTGCTGAAAACCTCCAATCGCTAGCAATAGCTGGAATGTCCAGGGTTGATGCTGCTGGTGACTTGGTCTCTCTGAGCTGCGGCCAGCAAGACTGATATAATCAGACATGATTAGTGAGGACTAATCATTTCCACTAGAAATATAGACTTGAAGGTTAATGGAATAAAGTTCTGCTTTAAACTGATGCACTTTAGTTAGAGGTTTACACACTTATGTAGTTACATTAGGGCAAATGTCCTTAAGGTAGTTAGGCCCTTAGACTGTGGAGCATAGTGTGTTCATAACTGGCCACTTGTTCCCGTGAACTTGGGTGTTAGTTCCCATAACTCCCACAGTCCCTATAACACTTACAGCACGGAGGTTATAAAAGCTGCTCCCCTGCCCTGCCCCCACCCTCCGACAAACCAACTAACAACAATAACAAAAAAATGAGCCTGTTTCCTCTTTATCTCTGCTTTTCCCGGAGGAGGAAAGGAGTCTTTGTCCATGAGGCTGCATCCGTTTAAATTCTAATTTATAAAGTGCAGGAAGACAATCCTCTGCCATTGGAAGGCAAATGACTACTGCCACCACCCCTTGCTGAGCTCTCACCCCTCCTAATGGAAGCCAAGACAGTGGTGTAGGAGTAGATCATCTGGTGAAAGATCTAAAAAAGCCCTGTGACCCATGCATTGAGCAAACACTGGATGAGATGTGGGAAGGATTATGTGAGGCTGTGCAAAACTGAGCTGGTTGTTAGCTTAATTTAGTGGGTGAAATGTCTCAGCAGAGACATTCCCATACTTTCCCCTCCAGTGTACCCGCGCTTAGAGTTAAAGCAACTCTGCTTGTCAAGTAAGGTGCTACCTCTTTGCTAGACTCTGTGCCATGATGGGGATATGAATAAACAGGGTAGCCCCAATGTTCTGTCCCTCTGTGCTCATGTGACTGTGCCATGTCCCCAAAGCAGGCTTCAGCCTTCAGTTTTGCATGGTGGAAGTCTCGGCTGTTAAATGGGAGAATCCAATGGCAGCTTTGCTGCCTCCCATGACCTAAGTGGAGCTATAAGAAAAGGCCGTAGTATAAGTGGGAGCTTAATCCTCCTTCCCAGCCAATGCCTGGATTTAAAATTTTTATTAAAGCTAATGTTAAAAAAATTTATATAATACAAAGGTTGAGAAAAGAGTGTATGTACATCTGGGTATAGTGCTTAGACTATCCACAAATACAGAGTTTGTTTTGAAAGTAATTAGATACATATAGTACATAATCAGCAATAACCCATGTAGGGGAATGAATTTAAGAATACAGTTTAGATACCATTTAGCATCTGTGCATTTGGGTACATTACTCATGAAAAAAGTTATACAGAGAGTTGGTGACGGAAAGCAAAATATATCAATGAGTGAAGATTGTCCCTCAGTAGTTGAGAATTTAGGATAGGTTGTCCATTTAGAGAAAAAAACGGTCCATCAGGAACATATCTGAGTTATTTTCCTGACTGCACTTATTACACTGCCTTACAGTATGTCCATCGCTGTGCTTCTATACCAGTCCTGCTCAAGCACATCAGACAGTGCAGGATTCTTCCAGTTAGATGGGTGTTTCATGGACCCACAGACTGACTACAGTATGAATGCACCAGTCACGTGCCAGAGGACCCAAACACTCATTCACAGATTCCTGAATGGGGAAATGGCTCAACACCGGAATTTCTTCCATGTCTCTCTCTGGCTACGTCTACACTACAGCATAAAATCGAAATTACTAAAACCGGTTTTATAAAACCGATATTATAAAATCGATTTTATGCATCCACACTAGGGCACATTAATTCAGTGGTGTGCGTCCATGGTCCTAGACTACCATCGATTTCCGGAGCAGTGCACTCTGGGTAGCTACATTAAAGGAATGAGACCAATAACTTCGATTTCCGTCCACACTAACCCTAAATCGATATAGTAATATCGATTTTAGGGTTACTCCTCTCGTTGGGGAGTACAGAAATCAATTTTAAGAGCCCTTAAAATCGATATAAAGTGCCTTGTAGTGTGGACGGGTACAGAGTTAAATCGATTTAACGCTGTTTAAATCGATTTAACTGTGTAGTGTGGACCAGGCCTCTGTGTGCCCTCAAGTGGACATGGGGAGTGCAGATCAGGTGCTGAACTGAGCAGAGCCACAGCTGGGGTAGAGTCCTTGCCCCAAATTGCCTGTGCTTGTGCAAGGTGCATTGTGCTCTGAACAGAGGCTTGTCTGTCTCTGAACTCCTTAACAGGAAATGGAATGCACTTAACTCCACTCTTGTTAGAATGATTTAAGGGAAGGACACCGGGGCTTATTCTGTCTCATGTCTCACTCACTGCCCTGTAGAAGAGAGAGATTTCCATTCCTAGCCTGGGGCACAGCAGCCCTTCACAGGAAGGGGAAGGAGTGACTTCACCTGCATGAAATCCTTAATGTGAGGAAGGCCCTCTCTTCTGTCTAGAGATAATTAACACTACCAAACAGAAATCTGCATGCACTATTCATTTCACAGCCAAGAATGTGCCTGGGTTTAACAGCAGCATAGCTAATGCTCTCTGGATTGCAGGGAAACAGATTCAGAGCACTAGCACGGGAGGCTTAGAAAGAGCCAGAATAGATGTCAACAGTCCTATGAAATCTTGGTTGCCAGAAGCTGTATCAGCAGGCAAGGGAGCACTTAGACACTGCATACTTTTTTAGCTTACACAATGGTGTTTGAGGAGTTTATGGGGGGAGTAAAGGGTCTATCTATACCAGAACCCTAAATGTGGTGGCTTGTGGTCTTCCTATAGCTAACCAATTATCCAGGATGGCCTTTTACTGTAGGTCTGTGGGTCATCCCTTTTGGGGATTCAGGGTCTGCAGAAAGGGATAGGGTTGGGCCTGGGCTGCTAGGACGCAGAGCAGTATCAGGAAGCCAGTGATCTTGCAGGTTCTGAGGCACTTAACTGAGGTTCTTTCTCGGGCCTGCCCTTTAGGGGATGAGGCTGTTCTCTTCAAGGCAAGTCTCTGTGTTAGTTTTCTTCAGGCGTCATCTGGGTCAGTGAGTTGTTTCCTTCAAGCAAGAGAGACTCTTTGGGGTGGGCTCTCGAACTACAGGCCATGTAGTGGGATGGTGACTTTCTAGGGCTCAGGTCCACAGCTCAAAAACTGGTTGAATTGGGGTTGGTGAGGCTATTGCTCTGCACTGCTTTGTCGGGTATCTGTGTCCTTACACATGCTGCAGGCATCTGTGGGTCAGCGGTCACCTAGGGACAGTCCCCTGTTCCTGCAAGAAGGACTATTCCTTCCTAACCAAATTCCACTTGCGGGAGTGTTTAGGAAGGGGCTGTCATTCTTGGGCTTGACACCAGGAAAGTATTGATCCCACTGGTTCTGTATAAGGGCCACAACTGTGGGCTATCCGTTTGGGTTTGGATGCATCAGAGATCCAGGGCATATAAGTTCTATGTGTGGCTGCCTAGCGAGAGGCTGATACAAGTGGTGAGCCATAAGCACCACAGGTTTTAACCATGTCTGCTTCCTTCCCCAGGTCTATCATACAGAATGTATTAGAGCATGCCTACAGCTGGGGATATGGATTTGTGGGCACAGCATTGTGCACTAGGTTTACAGAGGAATGTGTAATTAAAAAATGATGTTGCAACTGAGCCTCAGGCTGGATGCGATTTTGTCTTGGCACAGCAGATAGGGCATGCACTGGGGTGAGCTCATACCTCTTTTGCATGGGCTGGCACCCCATGAGGATGTGCCTGACATCACTGTTACGCCCTGAGGGGAGAATGACCTGGGAAACGTGCTCTGGGCTTCAGGTGATATGGAAGGCTAAACCGGATATTGGACTGCTGGTGGGCATGTTTCGTGGCATGGGGATAGCATGGTACTAGCTCACAAACTGCAGTTCACCTACAAAAAGGGTGGCTAGAGCCCCAAGGAAGACTAACTGGAAAATATTGATGGAGCTGGAGTCCCACAGTGGCTCAATTATCAGCTCAGGGTGCACATGAACTTTATCGAGAGGATGGAGTGCACTTCCCTTAAACAGGATTGGTTGAACTTCTCGGTTGCCCATGCAGGGGTGGGGGTGGAGGCAGTGGCAGTCAAGCTGATGCTGGCGTCTCTTTGTGGCAGGTGCCCAGAGTAGGAAGTCGCTGACTTGGGCTCCAGATGCAAAGTGGTAACACAGGGGGCAGCCTGAGGACATCTCCTTACAAAACAGGGAGGGAGGGAATCGTGTCTAACTCCCTGTTAGCAAATATGAACCAGGGACTGGGGTACTACCCCCAATGTGCTTGACAGCAATGCTGACTGGGTGGTCATGGTCCCCTCTTGCTTCAACTCCTGAAAGGGGGAGGTATGCTAGTAGAGGTGCCCAGAGACTGTCCTAGTATGTTGATTGGCTGCCCCTGCACTGGGAGCAGTAAGAAATGGCAAAGAGTGAATGGGGTGCCAGTGACTGCACTAGGCTGTCCCACATAGAACTTTGGATATAATTTGAGTAATGAAGTTGTGGCCTGCTTAAAATCCATCTGTCCTTGCCTTCTTCCATGCAGTGAGCATACCCGTAGACATATCTTTAAAAAGCTTGCTCTCTTTAAAAAAAAGAAAAAAAAAGACGGGAGATCAGGCAAACGACATGGAGTGATTATTGGTGAACAAAGGGCAGGAAGGGTTTTTGAAAGAAAGGGTATGGAGGACAGAAAAAGAATTTAGACAAGTACAATACAAGGAACAAAAGGGAGCCGGAAGAGGAGATGTAAGTAAGGGCTTGAATAGGAAGTCAGACTTTAGTCTGATGCAATCAAAGACTGGAAGCCAGCAAAAGGATCCAGACAGAAGATCCAGTGATATAGACAGCAACAGTGTTTTTGCTGGACAGGTCAACAATCAAGGTGAGATGATACCAAGTTATGGAGGAAGATTTTTAATAGGGAGAAAAGGGCAGGGAAAGGACACTAATGCACAGGGGTGGGAGATCAAAAGGGGTACCATCTAATAAAACCGTAATAATGGGGGACTTCAACTACCCATAAATAAGCTGGGTGAACATCAAAAATGGGACAATGTTTTTAGATGCAATTTCTTGATGCCGTAATCAAATGCTCCTTAGAGCAAGTTAGTCAAAAATAACCTCTCCCTTTCTCTCCTCTGTTATAGGATTTAGACCAGGGGTGGGCAAACTTTTTGGCCACTTCAGGTTTCCAAAATTGTTTGGAGGGCAGGTTAGCGGAGGCTGTGCCTCCCCAAACAGCCAGGTGTGGCGTGGCATGGCGTGGTCTGGCCTTGCCCCCTATTCGATCCCTCCTGCTTCTTGCCTTATCCTTCCCTCAGGACTCCTTCTCCATCCAACTCCCCCGTTCCGTCTCGACAACCCCCGCCACCCCATCCTCTCATTCCTGACTGCTCCCCTGGGACCCCTGCCCCATCCAACTACCCCTTCTCCCTGACCACCCCCAGGACCCCTGCCTCTGATTGCCCCCTGCTGCCCCAGCCAACCCCTCCCCCTCCATATTCCTGACTGCGCCCCCAGGACCCCTGCTCCCATTTAATCCCCATTCTCCACCCTCGGACCACCCCAACCCCTATCCACACCCCCAGCCCGACCCCCACTCTGAACTCCCCTGCCCTCTATCCAATCCCCCCGCTCCCTGCCCCCTTACTGTGCTGCCTGGAGCACCAGTGGCTGGCGGCACTGCAGCCGTGCCACCCAGAGAGCCAGCACAGGTAGCTGTGCTGCCCGGCTGGAGCCAGCCACACCACCGCACAACACAGAGCACCGGGTCAGGTCGAGTTCTGCAGCTGTGCTGCCCCAGGAGCTCGCAGCCCTGCCTCCCAGAGCACTGAGCCAAGGCACAGTGAGCTATGGCTGCAGCAGAGGGGGAACCACAGGGGGCTAGCCTCTAAGGGCAGGAGCTCAGTGGCTAGGAAAGAGGGTCCCACAGGCCTTTGCCCTAAATAATAGACAACTTACTGCAAGAAATAAGCAGTAGAAGATTACCAATATAATAAAATGCAGCATCTTTAGGAGAGGAAAGTTACAAAAAAACAAACACCCAAACCCTAGTATGGTGACATTCAGTTTCAGAGAGGGGGATTTCAAAGCTTGTAAAAATGGCACTGAAGTCAAAAGCAAAGACATTCAAATCCTTTTGGCATGGACACTATTTAAGGTAACATTTCTCAAAGTGTGAAGCATGCACCCTTAGGAGGCATGAAGGACTAGCCAAAGGGTGGAGTAAAGGAAAGCAAACATTTATAAAGTGAGGTGAGTGCAATCAGTCTGAGTTTGTAGAGAGCTTGAAACAATGGCTCTGGAATTACCCTATTCATTTCACTGGGTGCCAACTCAGATGCCACTTACACTGTAATGTTAACATTAACTATTTCACTGTTCAATGCATCCCAAAAGAGGCACAGCATTACTTAATGAGTAGTGCAGATGTATACATTAAGACATTCAGGCCTTTATCAACACATTAGTAGGATTACAGGGAGGGGAAGAGGGACACAACTGGTTCAATTTTCCAGAAAAGAGGGAGGGTTCAGATTTCAAAAGTTTAGGAAACAGATTTAAGGAAACAGTGGAGAGTCTCAGATGGCATGCATACCTCTGAACAAGGCAAAAAGTAACCCGGTATGGCTAAACAGAAAACTCAAGAGATCCTTCAGAAAATGGAAATCAATGCCTAGCAAAGACAGTAAGAGTATAAATTAACCAGGCAACATGCAAGGAGGAAGTTAGGAAGGCTACACCAGAATCTATAAAGTAAATAGCTAAAGATATGAAAACAAATGCATTTTTTAATTATGGAAGAAAGGCTATAAGAATCCATGGTTGTGGTGGACAGCAAGGGATTAAGTGAGCAACTAAGAAGTCGTCACATTTAGCTTTTCTGTAGCATCCTTCTGTTCATTAATTTTCACTACAGAGGATATTGGAAAGATACCTACTCTTTTCAGTAATAAATGATCTGGCTGAACTACTAATAAAAACTATGAAATTTCCCATTAAAATCAGTGACTATAATAGAGGTGTGCATGCTAGAAAATTACATTTTTTTTTTTTAAAAGACTGGGAGCTATAAACTAGTAAAATTTATTTCTGTACTTGGCATAATGGTTGGAACAGTAACAAATAGAACTATTAAAACACCTAGATTATCGTGATAGGATAGGGAGTAAGTAGCAGGCTTCTACACGGGGAAGTTGTTCCTCTCTAAATATTCTTTAAACAGTCAATAAAGTGGATAAAGACTGGTCATTTAGAATTTCAGACAGCCTTTAACAAAATTTCTCATGTAGTTGTTAATTAAAGTACTCACGGGGGAATGAAGCAAAGAACTAACACGTACAAGAAACTGAGATAGAAAAGAGAAGGAATTAGTCAATTTTTATCATGACAGTTTAAGCAAGGGGAAGTCATAAGGTTCTGTATAAGGACTGGTGATATTTAAGCTATTAATGATCCAGAAAAAAGGAGCAAGGTAGCAGCAAGGTTTGCAGATGATAGTTTAGGTGAGTCAAGACCAAGCAACTCTGGAGGGATCCTAACAAAGTGAAGGATGGAAAACACTATTGCCCATGAAATTCACCAGAGACAAAAGCAAGGTAATACACAATAGAAGGAGTAATTTGCCCTAAAAATACTCCTTACTAGGTTCTACACTAACATACCTAGAATTTTTTTCTAGTATGTGAATAACACAAAGACCTCTGCTAAAATTTCAGCATGGATCACAAAAGGAAACAATTGACAATAAGGAACAGGATGAAGAATACTAAAAACAGGCTATGATATAAATGAATGGTATTCCCTCACCTGAAATACTATATTAAACGTTGGTGGCCAGGTCTCAAAAAACAGCAGAAACTGAAGTTCAGACAAGCAGTGAAACTAGGCATGAAATAGCTTACCTGTGCAGAGTGATTGCCAGGGAAGTGCAGTAAGAGGGAATGTGATAAAAGGTATACAAAATGGATGTTATACAGAAAGTAGATTGAGCACTTTCCTGTAGTGTTCTTGTATTATGAGAAGACGAATGAAAGACTGCAAACTTTAACAGAACAAAATATTTTATTCATACAATGCAAGAGTCACTCTATGGAACCCTTTGCTACAAGATACCACTGAAGTCAAGAGCTTATCAGATTTGAAAACAAACAATTAAACATGTATATGGATAATGAGAACATCCCGAGTTACAAGGGGGGGGGGGGAGTCTGGTGGAGACAATCCCTCAAGCTTCGGGGCATAAATGAGTCTCAGTGATTTTCCCTGCAAATAGGTTATTCCTTACCTGTCTATTGCAAGGTTTCTTCTGAAAGATCTGATATTGGCTACTGTCAGATGTTACTTGACTAGATAGACCACAGGACTGATCTAACAGATTGTTTCTTATTTTGGTGCTAAAGGAATACTCCAGACTCAAAACTTTTTTAAAAAGGGAGGGATGATGTCTTTGCAGCATAGTGGAATTGTCAGATACAAGAGGAAGTGGAACTGAATTAGGAGGAAAGGAGAGACCAATATTAGCAACATAAGAAAACAAAAGGTTAGGCAACAGATGCAAAATTTTTAGTCAGGTGGCATAAGATATGGATGTGAAATAAAGGTAACAGTGAAAAAAGTGCCCCCTTTGACTAAGGATGGTCATGGGGAAGTTACTACTTAGCCAGATGAGAATACTTGTGGTGTGTAAGCAGCAGGCTCAAAGACTGAACGGAAGGCCAGGGAAGATTGTTTAAGACAAGCAGTAGGACAGGACAGATGAGATTTTTCCAAGCACAGTTTTAAGAGGAGCCATCTGGAATCTTAGGGCTTGTCTACACTGGCAATTTACAGCACTGCAACTTTCTCACTCAGGGGAGTGAAAAAACACCCCCCTGAGCGCAGCTAGTTTCATCGCTGTAAAGCACCAGTGTAGACTGTGCACTAGCTCTGGAAGCGGTGCTCCCAGCATTGGTAGCTACGCCTCTCATGAAGGGGGTATTTTTTAGAGCACTGGGAGAGCTCTCTCCCTGCTCCCTGCGCTCTGCCGTGACCACACAAGCCATGTTAAAGCTTTAGCATTGTCAGTGTAGACTAGCCCTTAGTTAAGATTAGTTTGCCCTTGTTTCCTTTCTTGAACAGGTGTAGCCTATGAAGGAAAGGTTAAGTTTCAAGTGAACTTCCAGAGAATTCCTATATCCTCAAAGTGCACTATCTTCAGAAGTAGCCATCATGGCCAGTACCAATGTAGCTGGTATCCTGAGGACTGGCTGGCAGAATTTGTGCACAACGATCAGTCAAGACATGTGAAAGACTTGCAGGGTTTGAAGCTGGTTAACTAGCTGGGTGCTAAACTGTTTGACATGTTTTCTCTAAGAGCAGTGTGGATTTGTACAGAGGGTTAGCTCTTATACTAATGGATACATTAGTACAGCACTGGTCATATCCAGCCTGTTTTAAAGGAGTGTAGGTTGCAAAAAGTGTTTATGCATTCACATACCATTGAGGAGGCTTGGGTAGACAATGTTTAAACAACATGCCTAACAGTAAAGAGAAACTGCCATGAGATCTGCTGGATTAGTGAAGTTAACAACACTAGTTTCCCTTAAAGTATCCCCTTCTACCATACAAGACTTTGAAGAAGCAAACATGAAGACTATTAGAGCTCTTGCTATGACTGAAGCTCAATAAGTGGCTAAGTCAGTTTAGTGTTCTAAACAGTCATCTTTACAGCAAAAGGACTAGTACATCAGTACAGTAATGCTGTTCCACAAGTTTATAATTCCTGCAGAGCTGAATTACATTTTGAGAAACACACAAACACAAAGTTAGTGTAGTAAGCTACACGATGAAGTATATTGCTTCAGAAAAGTCTGGTGCATAAAAAAGTTACAAGAGTCTGATTTTATTTGGTTGGAATAAATTTATTTCGTCTGTAAACAAGGTGTTTAATAGTTATGGCATTTTTTGAAATGCATATTAAATCAGATGAGTTAGACTGTATCCCAGATGTAAAAGTGCAGGGAAAGAAATGGACAAATCAGCAACAAGAATTTGTTTAAATCTGTACATTATCCACAAGGCCCAAATAATAGAAGCAAATACTAGAATGTCCCTAAAGTAGTGCCATTCAAAGGAAATCCTTATAGTCAGTTAAAATCCATCTCACAATAGCAACAGTTCATTTTTTTTTTAAACAATAGTATGGCACAGAATACATATTAAAAAATTCATCACAAGACAGCCAAGTCAGTTATTCCAACCAATACCATCTCCCATTTATTCTTTTGTATACAGAGTTCTGCAGTTCTCTTTAAATGGACATACAAGTTTGTACCGTGCTTGAATGGACAATTTGGTTACACATTTTAGATGACTAGTGCAGGAGGCAGTTTACTCCACAATTTCTGCAGCAAGGGTGTGGCAGGCCAAATGACTATTTCAAATTTGAAACAGTATCATTTTAACAATTTTAAAGTTATGAACTACCACCCCTCACACAAACATTGGTATTAAAGCAGCATGTTTCTTTACATTATCAGTTAGATCTGCCAGAAAGATTGGAGTATAGGCTATCAGTATATAGCTGAAGGTGGCAGTTTTCCACAATGACCCTGTAGTTTCATATAAAACCCCAAGCTGCAAATTAAAAATTGGTCCTATGAAAAACTGAAAATCGGACACACTCCAGATGGTTATGTTGGGATATCTAATGTCCACAATGGCAGCTTTTCATAACTCAACTACAGAACTGGAGCTGGCCAAAAAAAAAAAAAAAAAGTGCCTGAGCTATTGCAATGATGGAATGTCCCTAGGTATTCACCCAGGACAGTGGTGGTAAGATCATGAAGAAAATGCATCTACATCTTTTGATAGTTTTGCAGTTACACCCATTAAGCAGTGTGTGCTTCAGACACTATGAAGAGTTTTGTAAGTTTGCAGTGAAGTGCAACAACAAAACTAATGAAACACAATAGCTTCTGAGCGCAAATTGGTTAAACAAACCCGGCACTGTATAAAAATAGGTGGAAGCAAACAAAATGTGGATGAAAGAGTAGACAGGGAGAGAAGTAAAGATATGCATGCACTTCCCCCTGCAACCATGCTCTACAAAAGGAAGACTAAATGAGCTGTGTAATTGCTCAAAGTGCTGAAGAGACATTGATCAAATTAGATTGTACAATCGGCACCTTGTTTAGTGTTTAAATTGTTTTAGTTGTCAATATCGTATTAATTGCTAAGACAAAGCAAAGCCTAGACTTGAAATTCTCCCCCTCCTAAAACATTTTTCAAGGTATCATGCATATCATTTTTATGCTGCAAAAATGGTGCCAGATATGGGATTTGGTTACATACAGTGGTTAACATACAAATGAACACGAGGGTAACTGGAATCATGATATTAGAAAAAAATGGATAAATAAAAAAACCAAAAAAACATAAAAACTACCATCTACAGTCTGGCAGCACAGTGAACATAACTGGTTGGTGATGAAGACAGTTGCTAGGTGGATGGGGAGAGGCTGCTTAGATGTCAGACCTCCTCAGGTATAAAGCCAGTTCATATGCTTTCTTGTTCCGTGTCCCTCCATGGACACCTTCCTTTCCCATAACTATAACCAATGCTGGAGTACACAATGAAACAAAACAGAAATGAACAGAATTAAAGAAAAAAAAACACCTTTCCCCACCAACAAAGGGATACAAAGGAGACACAGGTTCATACCCCATCATCCTGCATTGCTAATAAAGTTTCCAGAATGTAAGGTTTAAAGCTCACTGCCAGGAAAGTTTAATAGCAATTTTCCCCTAATACTTAACAGTCTGCCTAGCAACTAGAACCCAGAGTCTCTCAAGTATTTTGCCATTGAGTATGCCTTCTTATTCAATCCGCCTCCATGGACCCCTTCTTTGCCCATTACAAAGACCAAGACTGAAAGAGAAAAGAAAAAAAAAAAAGAGGTTTTAAAGGAGTGTGTTAGGCAAGGAAATAATGCAAGTTTTAATCAGATATTGCAATAAGTACACAAATTCAAGTTTTAATGGTTGGCTATTAAGCTGGCTTTACAGGAGCTTTCTAAAGTACAGATGTAGACAGGGTTGGGAGGGAGTATCCTCTATGACTTCAAAGATGGAGTAGTTGTGTGCTAGCCATAAGACTTTTCAAAAAACCTGAACATATGCTGTAACTTCCATTTTAAAGATAAAATGTATCATGGTGCCTGTTACCATCTGACCTCTCTGACCAGGAAACCCTGGGTACATCTTATAAAGTAGACAAAGTAATGATGTAAAAAGGAGAAAGGTAGCAATGTCAGTAGACATAGGAGATTCTAGTATTTTTAGACTAGAGATTAAGTTCAGAGTGGTAATGGGTACATTCCAACTTTATTAAGTGTGTTTTGTTTGGCAGTTTATTGGTAAACTTTAAGTAACTTTTAAGTAGGCTGTATTTATGACACTACTGTAAGAGTAAAGCAACAACTCAGTTCTGGGTGAAATGTTGAGTCCCTCCTTCCATTATAGTGCAATTAGCTTTTTGTATGGAGTAAAGTAATTCTGAGCTGATTTTAAATCTAGTTTCCCCTTTCCCTCCACAGTAAGTTGACTACAAAAATAACAATGTTGCTTTATTGAGAAGAGTTTCCTACAGAACTGTAGTCAGTAGAACATTACATGTCATGAGGCTTTATGTGCTAACTGCCACCAGATGTCACTAGAACAGAGTACATGTAAACTTGGAAGGATTAGATTTTTGTAA